>NW_023270454.1:29195044-29264145 GCF_011800145.1 Mirounga leonina
GACTCGATCCCGGGACTCCAGGATCATGACCTGAGCCGAAGGCAGTCGCTTAACCGACTGAGCCACCCAGGCGCCCCTGTTTTCAACTTTATGAGTCTCTTTAAAAATGTATTGTTAATCTCTGTTTGGTCCATGCTTATTTTTAAGTCTTTGTAGTAGTAAATTCTCACAGTGTAGTGGGGGGTGGGTTCCAAACATGCATATGCTCTGAGCAACATAAATGCACATAATAAACAAAACTATTGTCTTTTGTTTATCGTGCCAAAGTACATTTTTTTTCCTTCAGTAAAGACTTAATTTCTATCATGACACACGTTTGGCTACATCCACATCAGTTTTGTTTTTGTTTTTGTTTTTCCAGTTTTTTGATGCACAGTGTGGTGGATGGAACAGAAGTGATATCCCAGGTGTCTTCATTTACTTGGGTGACCATAACAAAATAGCATAGACTGGGTGGCTTAAACACCAGGAATTTATTTCCCACAGTTCTGGAGGCTGGGAATTCCAAGATCAAGATTGCAGTAGATTTGGTTCTCTGGTGAGAGCTCTTTTTCTGGTTTGCAGACAGCTGCCATCTCACTGTGTCCTCACATGGCCCAGTAAGAAAGATCTCTGATCTCCCTACCTCTTGTAAAGACTATAATGCCATCATTATAACAAATGTAGCATAGGAATGTTAAGATGTTAAACATAGGGAAACAATGTTTAGGGTTTATGGGTACTCTGTACTGTCTTCACAATTTTTCTGTTAATCTAAAACTTTTCTAAAATAAAAAGGCTTATTTCAAAATTACATGTAATTAAGGACAAAAATCCCAGTTGCCAAATTTAATTGAGTCACAAGTTGAGCCTACTGTCTCCTCTTCCTAAGACTCTCTTAAAACAATGCAGAGGATAGTCAGAAACCCACGTCTGCAAAGAGGAAATTAACAAGAGTATTATGAATCAGAAGTCTATTTCCACTTTGATTATATCCCCAAACTTCAAAGATAAACTTTTGTCCATGCTCAGATTTTTTTTAAAGTACATCATGAATCTTTTTTTTAAACTATCCCCCCTAAGCTACCTTCCAAGAATTCATAATTAACAACACAGTGAAAATCCAGGAAGTCAACTCTCATTATTCATCTGTCTACTCTTAAGATTATAGTTTTACATTCCATTGTCTACATATTCTACAAGTGATCATAAAAAATACAGTAAATCAAAGGGAGAAAGTGGTTGTTCCCACCTTATATTACACAAGGGTAGGTCAAACCACCCTTCACCAGGAGCCATAAACATTGCAGAATTTTAAGCAAAGAAATAGAAACTGAATTTCAATTACCATCTTTAACAAAAGATATAATTTTAATGAAAAGAAAGAGCAGAAAAGGTTTAAGTTGACCATTTTCAAAATTTAGGACATTAAGAAATCTAAGCAAGCAATATTTTTAAGTGATTTGTAGTGTTTGGGTAAAATGAGCATATGAAATATTTTGTTTGTTTTTAAAATTTCTGACCTTATGGCTGCAGAAGTGCCAGCATGAAAAGTGTATTATATATATATATATATATAACATGTATGCATATAGACATTATGCTTATATATATATATATATAACATGTATGCATATAGACATAAACATAAATGCATATGTGTGGATTATAAATGTATGTCTCTCTGTGTACTTACACACACACAACACTAGCAGACAAAGGAGGGAGCATCTTTCTCCCCATAACAGTGTGTTTCATGTTTTATCTTTGGCCACCAACACGTCTGCATAGTGGGACCTCTAAACAGAGCTAAGATAAATGTTTGAGGTGGTGTATCTGCAGTATATAAATGTGAGACAGTGTATGACAATTATATTTCTTTATTCCATCTCAGAGATAGAATATGTGCTTTGCATGCCCCTTGGATAATACAGAAGCCTTTTCTAATATAATTAAAATAAAGCTGAGCTCTTTAAACTCCAAATTGATTTACTTTGGTATCTGAACAAATAGTATTTCTCTGGGAATGAATCCGAGATTGGATGCAACTCTTTCTAAACGGTTGATGGAGAGAGGAGAACTGGAGAGATATTTTCTACTCTAAGTTGAACCACTTGATAGTTTAGAAGACCTCCTTTGTAAAAATTTGGAGTGGACATTTAGTATTTTAGATGAATTAAGAAGCTTTGAAGTTTAGGCTGGGGTATGAATCCTGACTCTGGTACCTAAGTGTCTGTGTTATTTGGGTAAATTTTACTAATATCTTGAGTCACAGTTTCAGTTTACACATCTGTAAATTATGAGCAACCACCTTGTCTATGAGAAATAAACATGCGATTAAGTGAAATGCCATAGCAAGGTGTGTTTTGCACATGAGCAGAATTCAAGGTTGATAACTGAAGCCATTCAGGGTTTTAGTGAGGATTCGATGAAATCACAAATATAAAAAATCTATAGCAATGTCTGGTATGTACTAAATACTCAATATAAGATCATCATTATTCAGCAGGTGCTCTCAAATCGCCATACTTTTATTCACTAAAAAATTATGATTAAATCATTTAGTAAAGTTTGAGGGCTTCATTTGAATTCAGTGTTTATTTCCGTTTCTAAACCTATTCCAAGATTTTGCCAGCTCCAGCATCTCGATCCTTTTATATTTCACATACGTACAAAAGAGGCCCAGAATCTGCTTCTGACAGCCCCATGTTTGCAAGATACTAGTGTTGCTAAGATATGGGAATCTAAGCAAGGTTGATTTTCCTCTCCCAATGTTCCATTTGCTCTAAAGATAATTTTCTTTTTAAGAGATGTCTCTAGGTAATTTTCTTCTTAATTGATGCTTTTATTCAGCAAATGCTTATTGGGGACCTGTTACGCCAGTAATTCTGCAGTAAATGACCCAGAAGTCTCTGCTGTCCTGGAGCTTACATTCCAGTGGGGATAGGCAACCAATAGACATATGAGTGTAGATATGTTAAGAGGTGAGGTGTTCTAAGAGGAAAAATAAAGCAAGAGAAACAGATTAGAGAGACAGGTATGCTGGTTGGCAGGTGCTGTTTTAGTAGTCAGGGAGGGCCTCATGGAGGAGCTACATTTGAGCTTCTGGTTGGAGTCATTAGTTGGAACAGCTATAAAGGACATGAACACAGCACAGATGAAATTTTCTTAAAGCTTGTTCATATCCTCCAAAGTTTATGCCACATAAAAATCTTAAGAGATAAGTAATTCTCATTATTTGGATCTTATAAATGATGGATCTAGTGTTTTGAGAGATGGATAAATAGTGGCTATTTTTACTAAGGAAAGACAAGTGTTTAATATGCAAGGGAACCAATGAATACAGGACACTTTCAATGTGCTATTTTATTTAATGTTCACAGTGGTTTAAGAAGGTATAGTTAGCCCTGTTTTATAGGTGATGGAGACTCATTAAAGTTAAGTAATTTGCCTAAAGTCACTATTAAAGACTGATGGAAAAAGGATTTAAGGCATGATATTTTTCCTTTCCATGAGCTTTCACCCATTACAAATTGAGGAACACCGCAGGGCTGAAAATCTAAGTCAGTTGATAAAGAACTCAGTTCTTTGTTCAAATAAAGATGACTGATCCTCTCATAGCTCCACCCTTCCATTTTAATCCCAATTTAATCCAGCTTTACCTATAAATTAAATGTTGTCATTTCATTGCAACAGTATGACCAATAAAGTTCACTTTCATTAACCAATTCAATTATTACACTTTTTGCAGTTATTTTAAGTTTTTAGGTTACCTGGTTTTGGATTAGTAGCAAGACATGGGTGAGTCAGGGTTCTCAAAGACTGCTATCATTTTGAACATTAGATCACACTAGTGGGATTAAAATTGGCTTAAAAAAACTTCCATCAACTTTGCTTCTGAAGTCTTGCTTTCCTTCTTTTTCCTGCCAAACCTGTGTAATTGTTTATTTTCTCTACCTAGATTTTGCCATATTTTTTAATCTTGAAATCATGTCAGGAGATCCCACTGAATTATTTGTCTTACAAAAATGAATTGTCCAGTCTGTCCCCTGGTATTTGGTAAGGTGCACTATTTGTACACTTGGCTTTATTTCTAATTCTATAATTTGACAAGTGTGTTGTCTTGAATTACCATGTCTATTTAATTAGTTTCATCAGTCAAAGTCATTCTTTTATTTTTGAGTCACTTTCGTTCTTAGTATCTGTTTCTGGACTTGCTATGTGTTATTTTTTAGTTTTAAATTTTGGATATATTTTTCTGTTGTTCATAGGTGAGAACTGTCGTGTTTACTTGCTAGTGTGTATTACTTGTGATAAGTATAGATGTAGAAGTACTTCAGTTTACTCTGTGGGAACATAGATTCTTGTGACAAGCTCTTCTATCACCTCTGCTTAGTTTGGTGTGGTCTTCTAATTGTTTTCATTGGTAATGTACTCAACCATTAAGACTTAAATGTGTATACATATGCACACATGACATTGCTCATTAATGCATTATTTTATTATAGAAAGTTGATGTTTAATTTGTTCCATAAATTACTTTATTTCATAGTCATATTCTTTCTATTATTTTGTAGGTTTAGTATTTCATCTCTCTGAAAACTTAAGATTTCTTTAAGTAACTGCCCTGTCACCCTGTATCATATACACACACATATGATACGTATACATCTGTGTATATGTCTGTGTGTATTATCCACCCACAGACACACTTTTTGTCATTATTGTTTTGTTGTTGTTTTCTTTCTTCTCTCTTAGTGCCAGGAGTGTAGGATGTATTTGAAAGCACTTTATGTTAGTCTAAAGCTGAAACATAGGAGGGACTCTATAAATTACTCTTCAGGAACTAAAGACACTTTAGTCACTCAATAAATAATTATTGAATGCCTCTTTTTAATCCTCATAGTTGAAAGATAAGTTTGAAGGAAGCCAAATAGGAAAAAATATTTTGTGCTAATATGCTAATAATGCTAATGCTGGAAAGAGTATTTGAAGTAAAGAGATGAACCAAGGCAGGACGTCAGTGCACCTGTCAGTGTCAGGTACCACAGGCGGTCGGTTTGCCTGGTGTATGGAATGTAAACAGCTTGTTAACCACCTACAAGCCCATCAAGGGAAATTGAATGAATAACCTATGGTAACTTTGTACAGTGTATTATACAGCAATTAAATAATTGAGAGTGTTTTTTACGTGGATAAACCTCAAAAACATAACATTGAATTTAAAAAAATGAAGTGGAGGTGATCCTTATGGTTTGCTAGAATTTATGTAAAGTGTGGAAACATGCAAAGGCATACGTATGTTTATGAATATACACATACTGGGGATAGTATAAACATGCAAAAAATGATTAAAACCAAATTTAGGATGAAAGTTATCTCTCTGGAGGCAAGGAGAATATGGGCATTTGAAAGGGGACACAGGATCTTCAACTTTCTAGAACTGATTTCTTTTAAAAATTCTGAAGCAGGGACGCCTGGGTAGCTCAGTGGGTTAAGTGTCTGTTGTTGGCTCAGGTCATGATCTCAGGGTCCTGGGATCCAGACCCACATAGGGCTCTCTGCTCAGCGGGGAGCCCGCTTCTCCCTCTCCCTCTACCGTTCCCCTTCCTTGTGCTCTCTCTCTCTCTCTGACAAATAAGTCAATTTGGCAGAATAGTAAGATTTGTAAAAGCTGAATAGTAGATACTAATTTTTCATTGTGGTATTTTCTGAACTTTTATTTTTGAGATATTTTATGACAAAAATCACAAATATATTTTATGACAAGATTTGGTAGTAGAGAGTTAAAAAACAAGAATTTGAAGAAGTAGTCAGGAGTTAGATTATAAAGTGTCTTATGTGGTATGCTGAATTTTTGGACTTCCTGTACGAGCGTGTCTATTATCATGGTCTTCGTTACTCATCTTTTTGTTGATGACTCTGGAATCATTGAGTGCGACCCAACCCAGCCTGTTCCTGTGCATGTCAGATTTCTATATCCTACTGCCCAAATCACTGTGAATATAGCTTGTCCAAAAGTAGACGTCTTTTACTTTATTCTAGATACCTGGCTGTTATTCTTGTCTCTCCCTCACCACCAATATATAATTGTTCACTTATTCCTACCTGTTTCTTCCTTCCATAGATTTAGAGCATGAGATCTCTTTCCACCTTTGCCACCGTTAACTAAGTCTGGGCCCTCAGTTCCTCTTTCCCCACTTGCTGCGGTGTCCTTGCTGGCCTCCCTTTCTTGGGCTTACTCTCTCTCTCTTTTTCTTTTAAGTTTTTTTAGGGACAGAGGTGGGGGAGGGGCAGAGAGAGAGGGAGAGAAAAAATCCCAAGCAGGCCCCATGCCCAGTGCTGAGCCGAAATCAAGAGTTGGACGTTTAACTGACAGAACCACACAGGTGCCCCAGGCTTACTCTTTTAATATAAGTCCTTCACATGCTCTCTAGAGAGACCCACCAAAAGCAAATCTGACCATTATGTGTGCGTGCTGAGAACCCTTTGATGACTTCCTACTATCCCTAAAAACATTTTATATGTTCCAAGGATCTCCCAATATCAAATCCACCTTTGGTCCTTGTTAAAAATGCAAATTCCCTGGCAGAGACTCTGATCTGATGAATCGGAATCTCTAGGAATGTGTCCCAGATAAGTATTTATAAGAAACACCCTGGGTGATTTATGTACATAATACAACTTGAGAATCATCAGTCTATTAGAAAAAATACAAGCTTTTTAACTAGGTATAGAAAGCCCATTCTTCACTCGTCAGTCTCATCTGTTTTCATTCTCTGCCCTCTCCACTCACCTACCTGGCCTCTTCTTTAGTTAGTTCATTCTTGCTTATTTTTTAAGACAAAATACAGTAGCTTCTCATCTCAAAGTCTTACCTGTTACCCTCCCCCCAATGCCTCATGTTTATCTCTATCAATCTACCTATCCTAGTTTCTCAACTCTTCCCTTCCTGTAAATAATGATGGTTCTGAGGCTAGGAGATTCTAGTTTACATAACATATAACAGAGTATTTGGCACAAGGTGGGCCTTTAAAAAAGATTGTTTAAAAAATGACATTGCTCTTTCATTGACAGGGTGCCAACTATGAAATTTGAGCCTGCGTTTTAGATATGTCACTCAAGAGTTACATGAAAAAGAGACTAAAACTGGGGATGCATTCTAGTAAGAATTTATAAAAGTAAATGTTCAGAAGATCAAGATTGAAGAAGAACGTTAGATGAAAGTAGAGATGATTGACATCAGAGAGCAGTAGCCAAGTGGATGGGGAGGATGAGGCTGTAAGTTTTACACATATTTGGTTTGGGTATTCTGGTTATTTCTTTAATAAAGATGATCAGTATTTATTTAGAGATAGAAGGCCATGATCCTAAGTCTAGAAATGAACTGTTTGGAAGATAGCAGCCAAGTTGGGGTAGTTGAGGCAATGGGATTAGATTATCATTTAGACTGAGGGTTCTAGAGGGGAAGGGGATGGGGGGATGGGTTAGCCTGGTGATGGGTATTAAAGAGGGCACGTACTGCATGGAGCACTGGGTGTTATACGCAAACAATGAATCATGGAACACTACATCAAAAACTAATGATGTGATGTATGGTGACTAACATAACATAAAATAAAATTTAAAATAAAGATTATCATTTAGAGTAAGGAATACAAAGCATAAGATGTAATTTACAGAGAATACCAATACTGAAAGAGACACTGAGAATAAGGACTTCAGAGAAGGAGTAACCAGATAGTAGGAGTAGCAGAACAGTAGAGGTGTTATGGAGAGAGGAAGCTGTCAGCTGTGTGAAATGCTGCAGAAAGGTCAAGTGAACCGAGGATTGAAACTTACCTTTTGGATTTTGCACTTAGGACATCAGTAGGCACCATAAGTAAAGCAGTGTTAATGGGGCAGTGGGAGTGGAAGCCATTGGGTTAGTAAGTGAATGGCTAATGAAGATATGTTGACAATGAGAATCGACTACATGTTCAAGAAAACTTAAAACGAGGGCAGTAGGACAGTAAGGCAGAGAATACAGTAGATAATACTGTAGTTTACTGGTTTGGTTTTGTTGGGTTTCAGTAGGAGAGGTGTAACTTGAGCAAGTGTAAATGCCAAAGAGAAGGAATTCCTAGAAAAAGAAAAGTTCCTTGAGAGCTGGGAAGGATTGGATATCATTGCTATGAAGAGGAATGGGAAGGTAGATTATATCCTGAGCATAAACAGGGGAACTTTAACTTGGGGAGCAGATGCTTCTTCCTCTGGCGTGAGAAGGAAAGAGAAACATGAACTGCAGTTGGAGTGAAGAGGTGGAAAAGAAGAGAGCAAGGAGTTATAGGATCTGGAAGGTTTGTGTGTACCAAACTCATTTATATTATCTCAGTTCTAGGTATTGGTAACTGTCAATGGTGTATTCGCTTGTTTGTTAAGATAGCACAAAGCTTCCTTTGATCCCAGGTAGAGTAAAAGCTTTCTGGTATGAAGCTTATAATTTTGAGAGAATTATTCACTAAGTGAGACTCACTTTATTTTTGAGTCAAATGCCTTTCTGTTTACCTAGATAAAACCTAAAAAAAAAAAAATAAATAATCTCACTGCCTCTAAATCTCCAAATAAGTTTCTCTCCTACTTCCTATTTTCCATAGAGGTCTGTACATTGAAAGATTTTTTTCTTTTAATTACTGCCAAAGGATATTGACTGACTTTCTTATTGTAGATATTAAATTATACTTCTCATAAAGCGAGTGAGATCATTTCTGTCAAAAATGATGCCATCATTTTAGCAGATGATCGATAGGTTCACTGTTAGTATCTTCTCAGCTCAATTTCAAATCTTAATGGAATATCTGTCTTCCAGAAAAAAAATCTATTTCCACATATGGTGCTTAGTGGTACTTAAAGCTTACACAGTTTTTTCATGAAGTGTCTTTCAATGGCCATTCTTGTTTTCCTGAGCTTCATGTACCTGAATGGTTGAATAACTTTCCACTTTCCACCTGCTTTGGTTGCTGTAGTAACTTGCTGTTCAGATAGCACAGTGAAATCTGTATGATTTTGTCTTCATTTTCTGCTCTCAATGCACACTTGATGGGTTATATGTATGACTTTTCTAAATATATAACTGGAATTTTGATTCATTCATATTCAATATTATATCACTCTGTTAATTAAAATTTGCCAGTTTAAAATTGTGATACTAGTTTGTCTGGCTCTGTTGTAAGTAGTAGCTATGATAGAGGGCCAAACGGATCCCTGTCAGTAGCATTTCTCTTTATAGTCCAGCCTGTCGACCTATGTGACCAGGAGCATGAGAAACTCCTTGATCCTTGGGTTTCTAGTTTGCAAAAATAAACAAATCACCTCTCAGGGTTGTCTTGGGGAAATGATAATGTATGAAAGCATCTAGCACTCTTCCAGTCATAGATGAGACTCATAAATGTGGGTTGAGAGTTGTTGATCCTCAAAAACTTAAAGACAATTATGATTTTTAAATCTAATCTTTAGATACTATAAGGTTATTAAGTATTTTTAATTATACCAATAAAGATTAAATTATGTCCTGTATATATTTGATTGAAAGGTATATTATGTTTGATGTATTGTTTTGATTAATATTTAACCAGAATTTTGTAATCCTGATACTGAATTTTCATTATTTGCCATGTTCTTTGTGATCTAGAGTTGAAATGCTAATATTATTTCTAATCTTACCTAATTTTTGTGGAGATTTGGCTGAGTTATCTTCTTTTGACTCACTCAATGACTGTGGATTAATTATTATTATAGCGACATTAATGTTTAATATATTAGTCATGTTTGTTTTCCTAGTAAATCAACATTTTCAGCTCTTCTGTTACTTTACTTTTATGTTTCAATATTTTATTCTTCCCTGGTTACTTACTCTCTTCTCTTTCTGTATGACTTGTTTTAGTCTCACAATTTTGTGTAAACCACATAGGCATTTTGCATATACATTGTACTATATATACATAAGCATGTAGACATATACATAGATTTTACATCTCTTTGAGGAGTACAGGTAGAACTTTTATGACACCCATGCTTTTTTCTATTGATTTGTTATCCCAAGTTAGACATAAAAGCATTTAAATTTTTATATATTTCATAGTACTTTTGTACTAACAGTTTCTTTTTTTAAAGAAAGAGATTTTGAGAACAAGTTTGTTTGGTCTTTTGTCCAAAATGAGTGAAAAGCCTATTGCTTGGTTTTTGTTCATTTTTCTGTTAACTTTTATGATCTCTGTCTTCTGGGTTTTTAACCGTAGAGTCCTTTCAATTTCTTATTTGGTGGAATCCCAATTACTCTGCAACCTTATGCTGTCTCTTTTATCTTCTGTTTAACATATTTCCCATTTACAACCTGCCTCTGAACTAGAGAACGAATCAGTTTTGAATACAAGATTTTGGAGGTTGTGTTATCACTATACATTTGTTCAGAGTAATTGGTTAGTTTCTAATTTTTTTAATGTCTGTTTAAGCACCTATTGTACACATTGCAATAGTTAAGATGGGTCCAGCCTTGCTGGAGCAGATGGTTAATAATGAGCAGAACCAAAACATACTGTTGAAATTGTTTGTGACATGGTTATATAGACACCTAACTCCTAGGCATCAGTGTGAATTTGGGGGAGAACTAGATAAATTGCCCATTTAGGAAGTTAGAGTGGCAATCTAAGTTATGAGATTTTATGTTATATATTTAGACTATAGTTAGGCTACTTCTTCCTCTAAAGATTTTAAAAAAGGTCTCCAGTTAAAAAGTCAAGATTATTAAAGTAGAATATAGTTAATCAAAATTGTAAAGAGGGGTGTTAATACACCAAAAAATTGTTGCTAATATACTTAGAGTGATAAAGTAAGAAATTTGGGCATGAATTTTTAAGTGTGGAATAATGGATGTGAATAAATGATTAGCTAGTTCACCGTTTATTTTTTGAACACCTGTTATGTCAGGCACTTTAGAAGATGTTAGGAATAAAAAATGAATGATACAAAGTTGTGAACTTCAAGGAATGCACAATCTAAGGGGAGGCTTCGAAGTCTAGTTTTATGAGAGAAAAAATTATTAAAGAGAAAAAGGTTATGTAATCATTGGTATGCTTTATATGGGTGACTTTAAAACATTATTTATATATTTTTTTATTTATATTTTCTATCTAAGATGTCAAAACACCTTGAGTTTCTAAATTTTCTTTGTTTTGCTTGCCCCTTGATTTTCTTAGTGTACCTCACTGTTGGTTAACCAAGTGTAGAAACCAACAGACCATTGAAAGCAGTAATTGTCCCCACTGTTGCTTCATCAAGAATTTTTTTGTTTGATGGTGGTGAATGATTTCATAAGTAGATCTAGTAGAGCTCCTTTTATCTGTTGTATTCCGAGGAGCCTTCTCACCATTAAATCACAGGATTGAGGTTTAAAACACTTATTGCTGCTGGTGTATGTAATGAACAGAATGGCTGTTTTCACATGAAGAGAGCTAGACTCTCTTCATATCTTAACCTTTTTTCCCCCACTAAAATTCTTTTATAATAGACTTGCAAACTATTTCAAAAGGATTACAACAGAGACTGTGATTCTATTTTCAAATGGACAATATTGCAATACAGAATACTGAGAAAAGCTATTATAAGGCCTTTTAAAACTCCTGTGTTGCTGTTACCCGAAGAATCTGTGTGGTGGAGGGGGTAGGAAGGACGTGACCAGGCCTGCACCAGGTATCTAAAGAGTCACTCCAAGGCATTCAGGGGGAAGGGCAAGTCCTCTGAACCCCCCCCCCCCCCCCCCCCCCCCCCCCCCCCCGGCAAGCCCAGAACCCTGCGCTAGAGGACTGACCCGGTGAGTAAACAGCTTGGCTGACGAGACTGTGGTCCCCTGTGCCCGTGTTGTTCAATGTAGGACATCTGTGGCCTCATCTGGTGCGAAATTACGAATTCAGCTGAATAGTTCATTTATGGAATTCATTTATAGTTTCGGTCCAACTTTCCCCACCATAATAGTCCCTTGAGATTTTTCTTTCCTTTTCTGGACTTCAAGTTTACCATTCATCAAGGATTTGGACATTATTCTGTTATGATTATGTGCTTCATTTTTGTTTGAGAGTTGTGGTGAGTGAAATGATGGTGCCACCAGAGAACATTTAAAAGTCATCAGAAAACCACCCCAACAAAAGTTAGAAATAAACCCAGTGTCGGAACCATTTGTGGGGAGACCGTTAATTCTGCATGAAACCTGTTGTGTTTTAGTTTAGCAGGACTTCAGAGCTGAGCTGAGGAACATGTCACTTTTGTCAGTTGTTCCTCCACTGGAGTATAATCTACTTAAAGAGAATGTCTGTCATTATGGTCACAGTATCTGCCACTGGTGATGATGCATCCGTGGTTTTTGATGCTTTTACTGGCACTTTACATATGTTTTTTTCATTCGTCTTGTGAGGCTGGTATTATTTTCCCCCATTTGATAGACAAAGAACTCCAAGAGTAGGGAATTTGACTGTTCCAGGTTATTTGGCTGGGAGAGCTGTCATTTGAGTCTAGTCCTGACTGTGTTCAGAGCTTGTGGAAGACTTCTCAATCCACACATAATGCTAAGTAATTGCCGGTTTGACAGACAACCAGCAAGTGCTTCATGTCTAGGTACAATAGAACATTCTGTTCATCATATTAGTGGCATTTAGAGTAAGAATACTAGTTTGTGTTTGTGCTCAAATTTTTCAATTATAAAAATATTTAATGTTCATTGATACTGGTGGAAAATTCATTTTTAGTGGGAAATGATCAAACTTTTATTGAGAGCTTTCACTTCTGTATAAACGAATGGTGAATTATTCAGCCATAAAGCTAGGTAGGTACCTTTAGTCAACACCAAGTCTCAGGACACATGCTAAAGAGGGGAGAAAGGTTTATATTGTTAGCCTGAATCTGCACTTATGTTTAACTGAACACTATAAAAGTTTGCTGAAAGGTTAATCTGAGGTCATTTCAATTTGTCTTTGGCTACTGGCCGGGTGGAAATCACTATTCCTAAAGGAATAGCGACTCTGAGGGTTAATGTCATAAAACTCTGAGAGTGATGTCTGCAGCCTGGCCAATCCTCAGTGAGATTGTAATGTATATGCATAGGTATTACTAAATGAATAGTTATGGGGATACAGAAAAATTTAAACATTGAAATAATGTGTTTAGGTAATAGATTTATAAAAGGTATTTGTATTATATTTATATTTGCCATTGGGTTTAAATTTATATTTGCTGCTGGGTTGCTTTGCCAATATTTACATGCAGCATTATACAGTTTATTAAGATTTTTATTTTCTTATTTTTTATTTTTTGTACATTAGCCTTTTAGTCAACACATTTACTGAGCATCTGTTGACTCTGTGAGAGATCTTGCTCCTTCTTCAAGGAGATCTCAGATGAATGACAAAGACAAGGAAATAAACCAACAAAAGTGAGTTCCTGGGCTTTGGTAGGATGAAAAGGAATGAGCCTTAACCCTCAGTTAAGTTGAGAATGTATGCAGTAGTGGGAGCCAGGGGACCGCTTAAGGAAGACTTTTCAGAAAAGCTGAGACCCAGCCCTGGAAGGTTAAGAGGAAGGAGTTTGGTGGAAAAGAACATTCCAGGCAGAGGCAGCAGCATGGTTCCAGATGCTAAAGCTATACTGCCTGAGATCAGGAGGTGCACAGTATTTGGCCTCGATTGGAATGGCGGGTGCAGGAGGTGGATCATCACTGTCAGACTAGCAGAACCTCAGAGCCCCCAGGAAGAACATGCTGTTCTTTGCAGTGGTCAGACCCTCTGCTTTGCTGGCCTTTCCACTCTCTGGGTGAGCACCCAGGCTCCTCTTTCTTTGTGATCAGGTTCCTGGCTGCCTGTCTTTGTGCTGCTCCATGGGTCACTACTTGTGACATCCCCTTTCCTGTGTGCTTCAGTCACCTCACTTGACACGTGTAGCTTCCAGACCAGGGCCCAGGGGCTTCCAGGCACTCACAAAACTGAGAGCACTCAGCATGTATTAACTCAGACTTCCTGCTTAGGTAAAAAATAGGTAAATAAATAAAAATAATAATCAATGAATCAATCAAATAACTAGAAAACCCACACGCCTACTTCCAGGCACCGTAACTTTTTTCCCCCTGATGAACTAATACGTGGACCATTCAACACTTTAAAAATAGCTATATGTCTACAGCTTTATTAGACCTTTATAAATTAAGCTTGCAAGGCTACTGTTTAGATATATATATGAACTAGATTCTATTCAGAGAAAGGCAAGTTAGCTGTTGCTGAAAATTGGTCACACTCCAAGAGTAAAGAAAAACAAAACAATATCTGTGAGCGTCGGATCTCCCTTTAGTTTTGAGGTTCACTGCTCTAAGCTGGTCCATTTATGTTCTGTGGAGTTGTGTGGCCTGGAGCTCTATTGGCCTAACAGTTTGGGCCAGTGAACTAACGGTTCAAGTTTTACCTGTGAACTCCAGGGTACAACATTGGCATACTAGCCTTCTGGACAGGTGATGATGAATGTTAAAGGCAGAATGGCCATTAAGAAGAGCATTGACCTTGAAAGTTACACAAATTGGTCTACCAGTTTTAGCACTTGGGTAAGTTATTTAACTCTGCTAAGCCTCAGTATTCTTGAATATTCAGTGGCAATAATACCTGTTCTTTCTCAATAACCCTGGGACACTATGAGGATGAGATGACATCTTATATATATGTGTGTCTTCGAAAGTATAAAATGCAATATAAATTAGACTGGATGTATACTATGGAGGTATGATGTTTGGGGAAACTACTAGATCTGTTTGTGAGATTTTGTAGTCACAACTGGGTATTTCAGTAGATGAAAAGATGAGGGAAAAAAATAATAACCATGAACACTGTTAAGAAATCATGGCTGAGGGGAGGATAGGCCTCTGTCTGGGCAAGCAAACTAGATTTCTGAAGATAATAGCTTTGAATGAAAAATGAGAGGTTTACCATCATCCACAATAATGAGTGTCTGAATCCTTCCTCACATAGTAGTAAACACACAATGTGTTTGTTCTCTCCGAGTTCTGAGGGCAGCTCACAAAGGAATCATTACACACCATGTAGTTCAACATTGGACTACCCCCAAGAGAGCAAATAACGCAAAACATTTAACAGATTGACTTTGAAGACACTTATTTTCTCAAGCATGTAGTTCTTGGATGAACAGTTCTCCTCTCTAATTATCCGAGTTGTATGTACCCTTTTCTCCCAACATATTGTGAATACTTCGTGTAGGAGGCTACTGAAGGCTTGCACACAAATTGGTAGAGGATGCATAATTGGCCAATAATACATATACAGAATGAAATCCCTTTTGGGGCAGGGCACTGGAAGAAAATGAGTGAAATACTAGGAAAGAATGATGTGAATTGCAAAGAAAACAAAAGGAAAAGATAAAACAAGTTTGCGAAAGTTAGGCAGAATCTGCAGTAAAGGGACTTCTGAGGAAAGATCTCTGGGTATGGACCAAGAAGAAAAAGCATCATGTGATGGGGAATACTCTTTAGGGAATATTTTGATTTCAAACCTAATTTTATGTCTTATAATCAGAAAAGAAGAGCTTCTAATCAGAAAAGATTTTCTTTCCTCAAGAGCTCTCTTGAACTAAATTAAATTATAAATATTTAGATGGTATAAACACGTACATGAAGCTGAATTTTATTTATTTATTTATTTATTTATTTATTTATTTATTTATTTTAAAAACATGTTTTGGTCTTTTTTTTTTTTTTCAGTAGGCTCCGTGCCCAACATGGGGCTTGAGCTCACGACCCTGAGATCAAGAGTTACATACTTTATCGAATGAGCCAGCCAGGTGCCCCTAAATGTTGAATTCTACAAACAATATTTGTGTAGTGGCCAGTTGGCTATTTGCAAGCTTAAATGACTGATCACAATATTATTATTCTTTTTTTTTTATATTATTCTCCAAACACCATGTTGAATGCCATGTTTCTGTTAAAGTCATAATGAAAGAGACAGTATACAACTGGGGTAATAGAGCAGGGCTGCCTTTTCATTACTTATCTCCAGTGGTGAAAACAAGTACTGCTGAGCACCAGCTGGGGACCTCTCCATGGTCCCTCCTTGGTTTGACATATATTTAAGCTATCCTAAGCTCTTATGGCTTTGAATTGCCTGTTGATATTTACCAAGAATAGATTTAAAAAGGGTATTATTTAGAAGAGAGATTCTTGTTAGAAAGCTTCTTGAGCTATTACAGGAGTGGGTTGTCAGTTTTCTGCTTTTCCTCTGATTTGTCTATTTTCTGTTATCAGCATGAACTCCTAAATTTTCTTTAACAATTGATTTATTCTTTTTGTTTGTTTTTTGAAGAATGTCATTACTTTTTGACACTGTCAGTTAACCCATTCTAAGAAAGAGTTAAAATATGTGATTGCCGACAGAACATTAATGCTCATGTTTAATGATGACATACATCACCTGTTCTTATTCCTGAAAAAGAAATGATTACAAATAGAGAATGACACAGTAGTATTTAAATGAGTAGCTCATTATGTTCTCTGCCTTATTTGTTATTAAATAGCAGTGCTAGAGGAATCCTTGCTGTCAAGTTAACAGTTAAACTTTTAAATAAATAATTGGTATATATGCACTTCTAAATCAGATTTTCATACCTACACTAAACTATGATGCTACTAAGTGTTTATGTTGATCTTCTTCCTCACATTTAATGAATATGTGATCTAATGAATGTTTGAATACAGAAGTAAGTTTTTTAAGAATAGGTCGTATGGCTTTGTTTTAGGGTACATATTGTAGTGTATAAACCTAAAGAAATTCTAATGTAGTGTCATCACTTAGGATACTTCTAGATATATATTGCAGATATACTGCAGATACTAGAATACTCAACTGATGGCTTAAATATTCAGTTTATTGTCTCTTCTAATAAGAAGTCTAGAGTTAGGGCATTTTCAGGCTTACTTAATTCAAGGGCTCAGTGACATCATCACCAGGTTTTTTAAAACCCTTTTTTGTCTATCATCCTTAGTTGGTAGGCTTTAGTTAGACCTTGGGCTTGTCCCAGCATCACCTCCTCACAGAGCTGAGTTCGGACACAGAAAAGGGAAGCTTCTCCATGACTATGTCTAAGTGTAGCTTCCCCTTCATTGGTCAGATTTGGGTCTCATTACTCTGTCTAGAACAATCACTAGCCAAGGGGCAGTGAGACCACTATTGTATGAGTTCATTTGTGATTCACTGCTGGGCTGGGGAGGTATTCAGCCTCCCTTGAAGGACCTGGTCACTTTGAAGAGGAAGAATACAATCAAGATTCTGTTAACAGAGTATAGTGAGTGTAGGATGGCAGTTGGGTTATTAACAGAGTTGTGTCTGCCAAATATCAATTTGCAAGGTTTTCTATAACCTGCTAAATAAGAAAAGCTACCTTATTTTTTAACACAGAGTTAAAAAAGGTCTCAACTGAACTGTAAGTCTTGTAGGAACAATCATTAAGGATGAAGTAGCAGTTAATCTTTTGGTCCTCTATGAATACTCATTGTAAGATAGTTTGGCATTTCATGACAGACAAGTGAAGTCTCTAAAAAACTGTACCCCCTCAAATATTCTTACATCAATAGTTATGATATAGGAGTAACAGGTTTTGTGAATAGTTTTATGTAGGTGACTTTGCTGTAAGGTACTCTTGATTTATCTTATGTAATCTCCTCCTGCTTCTTATCCCCATGCCTGTTCCATCTCTCCCCATCACCCCCAAGTCTCATGTCCTGCTAAACCTGCTGTAGCTTGGCTTTTGCAATGCAAGATTTTAATAATTTAACAAGCTTTTTAAGGGATACTCATCAACCCAGGAGTTGTGAATTGTAATGCAAGATTCCATATGTTAGTCCAAGTGTGATAGGTTACCTAAGAGGAATTTCCAAAATTATTTTGTTATATTTGAAGCTGAAAATAAGGAATTTAGAGGCCTAAATCTTATTACACAGAATGAAATGGCAGCAATTTGGCAATAAAGGATGAAATTAATATTTTATATATGATATTCATATTTAAATTGTTAGAATTTTAAAATGATAAAGACACGTACTGCTTTTGAAGAGTTCACAAATATTCTAAGCCTCATTAGATAAATTTCAAGTAATTGTTACAGTCTGGAAAATGTTGAAACTACATTTTCATTGGTTTGTTTATTAAATGTAGTCTCAATCATTTGTTTTAGGACATGCATATACTGCAATATTTCATTGGATGCTATTAAAATGGAAGAGACAAGATCAAATAAGTGTATATGCATGCATGAGTCCATTTTTCTGCTTGTATTCTATTTCTGCTAAGGTTAGGGTGCTCATTTTAAAATGCTTAACTCAAGAAATATTGTTATTATCATCTCTTCAAGTATGCAACAGCTGAAGCAAAAGTGCTAGGAATATTATGAAAATAACTTTCATCTAAAGGTTTGCAATACATATATCTAGACTGGAAAGATTCTTTTTGTGAGAGGTTTGCCCAAGCCAAGCCTGAACTCTCAGCAAGTTGAGGCCTACAGATCCCGTCATTCTTTTCTAAGAAGACATTGATAAGATTCTACATTTGTAGAATCCATTAGGTGATTTAGTTTGTTTTATGACACCAAGGTAATAATTTTGTACAAGTACATATGTAAAGTCACTTTCACATAAAATATTTGCTGCAGAGAATTTAGGTTCCCTGTTTGCTAAGCCTTGGCATGCCTGCATTTGAGGTTTGGATCAGATAAGCATCTCTTTAGCCTCCAACATGAAAGTGCTTGTCAAACTCAGCACGATTTTTCAGAATTAAATCTGTGGGTTCTTTCTCATTTTTTGAGAGAATTGGAACTTTTAAATTAATCTGAAGTAGACATTATGTCCCTTAGAACAAAGCCATCTGTCATAGTCGTTTTCTAAATACAAACACAAACTTACTTTCTGTAGGTGACAGACCTCTGATACTAAAAATTATATCCATAAAGATATATGTATATATGTAAAAAAGCTGCAGAAACAAATATTTAGGCCCAGTAAAAATAATAGCAAATGCATTTATATATTCCTAACTGTATATGCATTTCAAATAATTTATTACAGTCCTTGATTTCATGACCTATTCATATTACACGGAAAGGGGGGGGGAAAGTGTGAAGAACTCTACAAACTTCACAAATGTTAAATACATGTTATTTTAGCTGATTTTATCTAATTAATCTAAAGCAAGTAAATACGACATTGTGGTAGGTCTATATTTCAATGTAAAAAAGAAAAAAGCCATGAGAACTAGGGATTATTCACTAAACTCTGAAACTAATTCATTTGCAGTTGTTTGTAGAGATAAAAAGTTTTGATCTGTATTCCTTTACGGATGCCAAGACTGAATATTGACTAGAGCCAAGAACTTACAAGTTGAAAGAATGGGACTAAAAATGAAAAAAACAAAAAACAAAAAAAACCCCACAAAAATTAAACAACTACCTATGCAAGCAGTAACTATTACATAAGTTATTGTATAAAACTAGAAAAAGAAATTAAAGGGCAAAAGCGAGGAATTTACCAGCATAATGATTGACTGTATCAATTACTTTATCATATGGAAATAAAAATGAAGTCTGAAATGGATTGGATACCGTGTTATAATATGTTTATCATTGTTGAAACCTGTTTGTAAAAGAGGGTGGAAAACTTGATCCATCATGGAATAGACTCACATATTCATTAATCTGTTTATTCAATAAAATACCTTTCATTGAACTAGTTTTCTGATATGTATGTGGTATGGGTGTTTTTGATATTAACAAATTGTCACAATGTGTTTTTCGTTAAATATTGAAGTTTCTCTTTTCATGGTTGTAAATAATTAGCAAGTCAGTAAACAAATATTTAGACTAAAACATTGAGAAGATATTTATGTGGACAAATAAAAATAGAAAAAAATTGAAATTTCTGATTACTTTTATTTCAGTGCTCTTTTATGCAGAAAGTGTCGAAGAGGCAATATCTAGTGGTTATTTTCCTTCTTTTAATACAGAGACTCCTTTCGCTGGTTCTAATTAGTTTTATTATTGACTAGTTAAAGTATTGCACGTTAGGAAGAGAAATGGCCAGAAACTCATGTCTGTGTTAGATTTTCCTTTAGGCTGGCAAAATCTGACGGCCTCCCAGGTTCTGGGTGATCTGTGAGCAGCAAGATACTTCAGGGAAAAGGCACATTCTTTATTACCAGCCCACTGAGTTTCTGAGTGATGACTTAGAAACCAGAGAAAGTCTTTCCCACCAGCCTCGCCTAGTGCCTGGATGTGGGGTCTGTTTCTTGTCTCTTTTACCTTGGGATCAGCCATGAACTCTGCCTTAGGGATTATCACTATAGCTGAGAGAGAAGGAAGTCAGACGAGAAGATAGGAAGCGCCTTTCACAAAGGAGAGCTACCCTTGCAGTGTTTACCTTTCCATAGGTTCCCTCTTGATCTTGTTTAGTTTCCCTTCTTGGAGACTATCTCCAGGTAAGACGTGACCATAAAGAAGGGAAGGGATCTCTAGGGACTCTCAGAAGAATACATGCCTTTAATTCTTCTGCTGAAAGTCAGGGTGGATTAATTCTAAATGGCCTATGAAGGTGGAGATCCTTAACTTCCCCCTCAAGATTGGTTGGGTACTGTTTGCTGAAGGAGACCCTTATCTTGTGGGTGTGCTTGGGTGCAGGTCAGATACTCAGGGCAAGGGGTAAAGGCCAGTTTAGAAGCAGCACAGAATTTTTACTTTGCAAATTACTGGAGGCTTTGAAGGAACTATGTTTATTTCAGGAAAAACAGTGTGTTATTGTTGAAAATCAAAACAGTGAAAACCTGCATGTTCTATTTAGTAGCTAGAAAATGTCCATAAATCATGTTTTAGAATACCAGAATTTTGAGTAAAATGCCCCATTGTTTGTATAAAGGCTTAAACAGATATCTGATCAGCAGCGTTTTATTCTTTTTTGTTAATATACTGTGTTTGCTAGTGACACCCTTTTGTTTGTATTTTTTGTGCTTTTGAAGTATTCCTTTTTGTTATCTTTGTCACCGTTAGGGTTTTTTACTAAAGACAGGGATTCAAGAAAGTAAGCAACTGAACAGAGGCAACAAGGAATTGGAATCTAAAACACTTCGCTTTCTCAATCTGCTCTGCCTTTACTGGAAAGGATTGGATGATAGATTTCGTATCTTGGTAGATCATTTTATTATTTATAAATGTAAAAGTAAGTCTTTCAAAATATCTTGTGGAGATAACAAAAATTAATAAGTTAACTCTCATCAACCAGCAGGGACAAACCTCTTTTTATTGTGATATCCAAAGAGAGAATGATCTAAAGATTAAATTTTGTTGTGTTTTTCAAAGTAAACTTTCAGGGCTCATCAAGACTTTTCAATGTAGAGTTGTAAGGAAGTATCCAAAAGGAAGAAGAATGGGAAAAGAGGGAACTAATTTTGAAGGAGATACTATACATAGAACACCCCTATAAGGAAGCTGATATTATCTACATTTACAAATGAATTATGTGGGGCACTGAGAATTAAATTAGTCATTATCACATAGTTAGCAAATGGTTGGGAGGGTTCAAAATCAGACACGTATTTAGGACCTACAAGGCGTCAAGTTCTGTGTTAATCTTTGGAAATGCAAAGATTAATTAGACATAGGAATGCTTTGTAGGAATCCCTTCTAGTGGTAAAGTCACTCTTCTGTAATTTTAAAGTTCTAGCTCTGTTCATTTTCTATAGAATAGTGCTGAAGATGGGACGCATAGACTGAGTAAAGATTCTATCCTAGGTAGAGGGAATGGAAGATGGAAAGTTTTTGAATCCTAGACCAGTGATTTTGTGTTACTTCATTCTGCACTGGGAAGCCATAAATGGTTTTGAGCAAAGGAAGTACATTATTTAAATTGATTTGCCAATTACGATTTTAAAAATCATTGTCATGTTGAATTTTATTGGTAGTATAATTCAGTCTGCCATATTTCAGTTGTATCCTACTTTCCTCAATTATATCATGACCCCTAAGCACAAAATGATTGGATTAGACTGGACTTGACAGCCCCTTGCTCACACTGTCCCTAATGAATCTTAGTTTTACCTCCTTTCCTTTCACAGAGAGTCATGTTTCGGCCCTACCCATCCACCCATTTGCTAATTTCCAAGTATTTATTAAGTGCTTTCCACATGCAAGGTCCAGAGGTGAGCCCTGGAGTATGGTGGTGAGTAAGACAAACTGAGTCCTGTACCTAGGGAATTTACCTTCTACTTGGGTAGGCAAACAGGAAACAACCAATTAATCTAATTGCATTTATTATATGTGCTATGAAAGGTAAGTACAAGATGCTGAGAGAGCATATTACGGGGGATCCTGTCCTAACATAGTAAATGAGAGAGTCACCATAAGAAAATGACATTTATACTGAGATATAAAAGGGTGCATAAAATTAACCAAGCCCCCCCCCCCAAAAAAATGGGATATGGATTATGACAGTGGGGTTGGTTGGGGGTACCCAAAGAAGATGATCTTAGAAAAGGAAGCAGCATATTCCATTTTATTCTGCTTTTGCCTCTTCTGAATTTTTTTAGCACTTTAGTGCTCCTACCAGACATTTAGATTTTATTGAATAAAAATACAAAGTGGTGTATTATGCTTTGCCTTATTACTTCCATGATTATACATACATTCCCAGATTATATTGGAATCTGTATGTTAACAACCACCTTGCCTTGAACAATGCTTTACATATAGTATTCAACTGATAATCTGATGTATTAATAGCTTTTGCAAAATGTGGGATGGAATCAAGAAGGGAGAAAGGATTTTTATAAAAATAACTTATACATGCATCGCTTATGCCATTATAATTTCATAATTTACCTAGAATGATTTAGTTATGGTCACTTGAAGGTGCCCCTTCAGATTTGTCATTAATAATTTTTAGATTAAAAGAGAGTAGTGTTGAAAATGAAACCATGTCTTATATACCTAGAAAGCTATATCATTATTAGGTGATACCGAAATTATTAATTTGAGATGTTTAGATAAATGGGCCATACTTTTTTAGATTATGTATGGTTTTTGATTGTTGAAAAGCAGACTGTATATATTTGATTTGTTAATTGAACGTCTGTTTCTTAGCTTGCATCTTCTGAGAGGGCAGGGTATGTGCTTAGGCAGAGTTGCTGCTGTTTTTTGTTTTGACAGTGTTTCAACAAATGAAAATAAGCTGTTAACAGTGAGAAGCACTTCAAGTTTTATAGCTTTAATAAAGATACTCTTAACAGATGATATGAAAAAATAACCTGTATTTTTATATTTGAAACTTTCACTACTACAAAATTGTCACTAGAAATTCTGTATTATGAAGAAAAGAGACTGGTGTTATAATCTCAACTATTTAAAGAAGAGTTAAGCAGGGACGCCTGGGTGGCTCAGTCAGTTAAACGTCTGCCTTGGGCTCAGGTCATGACCCCAGGGTCCTGGGATCGAGCCCCGCATTGGGCTTCAGCCCCGCATTGGGCTTCCTGCTCTGTGGGGAATCTGCTTCTCCCTCTCCCTGCCACTCCCCCTGCTTGTACTCTCTCTCTCTCTCTGTCAAATAAATAAATAAAATCTTTAAAAAAAATAAAGAAGAGTTAAGCAGAGAAACAAGAAATCTTGGCAACGAAGATTCTTAGCAATGTGTGCACAGTGATTAAAGTTTTTATACGCTTCCTCAGTCTTTTTCCTGTTAATACAGTATATAAACCCTGCCTTCACAATCACATGTAATTCTCTGTGATTCAGTTTTCTCATCTGTATTGTGTGTGGTTAAATGGTCCCTATTTCAAAGCTGTGTTGGGGAGACTAGAAAAAATAAATAATCTGACATTTACTTCAAGATTTTTCCCCATGTTTTTATGATTTAAAGTTTTGTGAGGAAATGATTAGGAATAGATTTTCTTTCATTAAGTTTGTGAAGGACAGAGGGAAACTTTTTATTTGCTTACTCAGGTCGTTTTGTTTTGTTTGTGCTTTTTCCAGCACGATAAAATATTTGTGTTTGATTCTGTTTCTGTTCCAACTTTTATATTTTCTTCCTCAGGAGCATCTGTCATTCTTAGGTTGAATTTCCATTCTTTGTATTCTCTGCTAACTTTTCCCACATCTCAGGGTTAATGGTCCCTCAGCATTTCATTTGTAATATAAAACAGTTTCAAATTCTTTCTTAAAGTGTTCTGTGCTAAATAAATCAGTTTTGAGATACATTTTCTCTTCTGATTTGTCAGGATAATATTACCTTTGCTTGTACCACAGTATTTTTTTTATAGTCTCCATATATTTATTTTTCCATTTACCCTGTTTGAATGGGAAGACATCTGGTGAGACCTGGTTTTCACTGGCAGATAGAATGTGTGGACTTCCTTTCAATAGTGCATCATCCACTCGAATGATGGTCATATTCTGTCTTCAGTTCTGAAACTAGAGGGAAGGTTGCTATGCTCTGACCCAGCACTTTCCGGTGAGATGAGGTAATGAGGTATCTTTAATTTTTATTGCCTCAGATTCTGTTATTCTGGTCCAAAGGAGGACATGATAAATGTGTACAAATCCCACCACATGCCATTAATGGGGGTGTTCCTGAATGCACGGTGCTCAAAGGAGTCTACTTTCTAGCCTGCAATTCTAGTGCCTGCCATCTCTCCTTCCTCTTTGCACTCGTCAATTATTTTTGCTTTGCTTTCTGGTAATTTCAATATCTGACTGGTCACACATATAAAAGGCTAGGAAGACACATAAAATGACTCTGGCCATTTAAAAAATAAGTTATCAAATAGAAGAATGTTTATTTAGTCCGGCATAATTTCAGTGTTTTTGACTAAGAGTCAGGTGAAGGGGAAGGTGCAGAATCTTTTTTTCAGTACCTTCAGTACCTTTTTTTTTCAGATGGATTACATTTTTTTGTTCCTTGAGCTAAATCATAGGTAAGCTGCTGATTTACTTTTCATTTCAGCTACTTTGACTTTATCCTTTGTGGCAATTCTCCCTAGATTGTGTAAGATCTGTTTTGTGAGGCTCAGTTTTCAGTTGTATTTCAGTTTGTATCATTTTCCAGGGTTTGTCTTAGAAACCACTTTAAAGTCGGTTATGTTGGAGTCTTCAGAGCTGGATAATAAATAAATATTGACATACAGCCTGTGGTCTATAATATTTTGCTTTTAAAATTCTTTGAAGATAGCCACTTTATGTTATATATTAATTTTCCTTGTTTATTATAGTTAAGACAATTTATTAACTATATAATACACAGGTATACTTTGTTGTCACATTTTGTGAACATCTCATAATCTAATGTCTCATATCACAGCTAACCATTTAAAGGGCTGTTAGGCTGTTCATTTTAACATGGAAGGTACTTCATGTCTAGTATTCGGCCATGCCACACCCTGGTCAGTCCTATAAATCTCTGGAGAGCCACTACGGCAAATGATGATATATGCATATGTAATAATAAACACCAAATCTGTTATACAGTTGTAATTCATGGATGATACTGGGCCTTCTGGGTTTTGACCAGGAGTGACTTGTTACAGACAATTTAATAAGTAACGAACGATCTTTAGAGCACTGGGACTTCAGTATCTTTGAATTACTCCTTGACATAGAGGACTGTCTTTTGCTCAAAGCTGATGTCTTTCATTTCTTTTTTTAATCAAGTGACAAGCGCTATCCATTATATGCTTTCTGCAAATGTATATTAAGAGCATAATAAGTCGGGGCGCCTGGGTGGCTCAGTTGGTTAAGCTGCTGCCTTCGGCTCGGGTCATGATCCCAGGAAGCCTGCTTCTCCCTCTCCCGCTCCCCCTGCTTGTGTTCCCTCTCTTTCTGTGTCTCTTTCTGTCAAATAAATAAATAAAATCTTAAGAAAAATTTTAAAAAAAGCATAATAAGTCCAAAGAATGTTGAGGTTCATGGTGTAAAATGATAAACACATTAGCCTTGGTTCCATCTTCATGACCTGCTAGCTTTTACCTCAAACTTGACCACACTTTCACAAAATTTTACAAAATCATATTTACCTGTGCCACTATTCAATAATATTTTTTCTTACATTGAGAAACTTTTTTCTTAAAGTTTTAAAAGAAGCTCTAGGAAATGTCCATGGAAGCAAAATATAATTTTTATATATGTAATATCTATTAAAGTGAATTATCAATTATTAAGATAAAGAACATGCCCTTTTTATGTACTAACCAAAATCATATTAAGAACCACTAGTTATTGGGGCACCTGGGTGCCTCAGTCAGTTGAGCCTCTGATTCTTGATTTCGGCTTGGCTCATGATCTCAGGGTCCTTGAGATGGAGCCCTGCATTGGTCTCCACACTCAACGGGGAGTCTGGAGTCTGCTTGGGAGTCTCTTTCTCCCTTTCCCTTTGCCCCTCCCCCCATACTTATACTCTCTCTCTCTCTCAAATAAATCTAAAAAAAAAAAAAAAAAGAACCACTATTTACCACACTTTTGGAAACAGTGACCAGGGCAAGGATTCTGAAGGAGGCAGCATGGAAGGGGCTGGCTGTCATCCTCACTTTGAGAGTGGGGAATGAGGTGAGGAGATGAGCACTGTGGTCAAACTGTTTGTCCTCAGCCAGTCCCTGGGAAGTTACTATTGATGGGTAAAAAGTCGTTGGAAAAAACTAGCCTTGGAAGGGGAGCATTTGTAATAAATAGTAAATGTTTTGTGTATTTTGTACATTTCGTTATGCGTTTAGCATTAGATATATACTTTCAGTGTAAGAGTTTTTAACAGAAGCCGGAGTGCAGATGAACTTTGTAATTCATAGCAATCCTAAAATGCAGTGTACTTAGGTGCTTATTGTGTGCAGAAACATTTTTTTTTATCAAAGATCAGATCATTTGAAATTTTACATTCAGCGGCATTAACATGGAATGTTGAAAGGAAACCATAATAAGATTTATTTTGTGGCCTTAACTGATTTTCAGTCTCGTTAAGAGATAAAACTTAAACCTATCCTTCAAGCCTTAAAACTTAAACTGCAAAATGTGTGAGTCTGACAGATGTGCCTTGGGAGTTCAGATGGGATGAGATCATTGTGTGCTATAGGTCTACAGGCTTTGTGCATGAAGTCAGACTCTGACCAGCCCTTTGAAGCCTTGAATCAACAAGGTATTCCAATTGGAGTGCATTAAAACGATACCACCAATAATGTTTGGTAATGTATGTGCTAGAAAAAACAAATCCTTAATCCGTTTTTTTGGATTTGAAGATCTAGTCTTATTTGCATTTCTTCCAAGCCATAGACTAATTGCTCTGGTTACCCAGAAATTCACACCTGTGGCATATTTTCTTACATATGGGTTTATTGATGTGTGTATGTTTATGTGTGTGTGTATGTACAAATAAATTTCAGTATATTATTATATATAAGCATGGTAAATGTGACTATTGTGTTAAAGTGGTCCAGTTATAACCAGAGTGGACAAAACTATTACGTTTAATCTGCAATGATAAATTAAGAGTTTTAGTGATCTTATATTATGTGTGGTTTTTCTTAAGCGGTTTATTTTTGTAATCTTAGGTTAGGTTTTTTTGTTATTCTTTAATTTATTAGTGTTTTTTCTTTTTAAAAGTGCCATTGAATTATTGAGAACTAAAAAAGTGCAGACTTATTAGAAAAACTATTTGAGAAATAGTCTTCAGAGTTACATAATAGACAATAGTACAAAATTATAAGTGTGAAATCAATATATCCTTGGGTGTCAACTTTATCTTTCTATGTACAACACATGATCAGGATTTCAGTGTTTATTTGCAATAACCCTAAGTATTACAGGCTAGCCTAGACGTTTTATAAATCATCCATAGAATCCACTTAATTTGGAATAATATGTTTAAAGTAGTTTTTATTTAAGTGCCTGTCTAAAATACTTAGGCTGTATGTTCTAAGCAGCATATTTTCCTTAAAAAATGATTTTCCCGGAGCCTGTCTTAATTCATTTTCGTTTGAATTTAGTATTGTAAGCACAGATTATATTCATCCATAAGCAAAAACATTAATATGTCCATACTGAGCAAAGATGACTGAAAGCTTTAAAAATAGCTGAGGTCTATTTAAAATAGCTAAAGGTTGAGTTCTCTTATCCATGGCCCATTTAAAAAGTAAATATCTTCATACATTTTTTAATTTATTTTTTTATTATACCTGCATCATTCCTTATCTCTGGTCAGATTTGTAAATCAAAAACTCAGAATGACACATTAACTTTTTGGTTACACTTGCTGGGTCCCTGTGATTGCTTGTTTGTTTTGTTGATTTCCAGTCTTTGCCAGGAAAATAGTTTTAAATCGAATCCTTTTTAGACATGTTCACCTATAGATTGCTGGGATTTGTTCCAGTTCCTTCCATTTGTCTCCTTTTTCTTAGTGCTAATATTTGCAAGGAATTTCTTACGCTACTTCCCATCATAAGCTGATTAAAACCCCTATGCTGGCATCTACTTAAGAGAAGTTGCAGCTGCCTTCAAACTGAGCGGTTAATAGGAAGGATGGTGGCCTTTTTCTTCCCACATGGATGGTGGCCTTTTTCTTCCCACATTGGTGTTCTTTGCACCATACATTATATACTGAAAAAAGCTCTTGCTTGGGACGCCTGGGTGGCTCAGTCGGTTGAGCTGCTGCCTTCGGCTCAGGTCATGATCCCAGGGTCCTGGGATCGAGCCCCGCATCTGGCTCCTTGCTCAGTGGGGAGCCTGCTTCTCCCTCTGCCGCTCCCCCTGCTTGTGCTCTCTCTGTGTGAAATACATAAATAAAATCTTTTTTTAAATTTATTTTTTTTTAAGATTTTTTATTTATTTATTTGAGAGAGAGAGAATGAGAGACAGAGAGCATGAGAGGGAGGAGGGTCAGAGGGAGAAGCAGACTCCCCGCCGAGCAGGGAGCCCGATGCGGGACTCGATCCCGGGACTCCAGGATCATGACCCGAGCCGAAGGCAGTCGCTTAACCAACTGAGCCACCCAGGCGCCCCCATAAATAAAACCTTAAAAAAAAAAAAGCTCTTGCTTGTGAACAATCATTCTGTTTACCTATAGGATTTTCCCTCCACATTTACTTTTAGTATTTTGAATTACCCAGCAGTCAGTGTTCTCTGTTATCTTTACACCATTACTTTTTCCTTTGTACAGTTTCTTTAATGAAATTTTCCAGCAGTTTTACAAAGCACAGCTTTTTTGGTTCTATAATGATAGCAAGGGAAAATATGTAGATAAATTGCAGTCTAACTGGGTTGAACTTTGGAATACTGTGCTAACATGTACTGATGAGGAAAGTTAGTTGCGTTTAGGAAGTGGCTGTGAATTAGAAGGATTTCTTAATCTGCATGGCGTTCATGTATCAACTGCGTGGGGACTGAGCATTCTTTTGAGGCACTCCTTCCCTATATCATTTAAAACAATAAGTTTGGATTAATAAGCCTTGTGGAAACAACTTTGCAATATCAGTGTATTTATGGATGAAGAGGGTAAAAGACATTTAAATGCAACAAGGATAGCACCTTCTTCAGGAAGATTGTAGAGAAGAGTTAATTTCACAGAAACGGCATATTCAGAAGGAAGCTTTCTTAGAAGTAGAGGACAATAAATAATATGGGCTCATCTTTTGATTCAAGATTTAAGACAAAAACATTTTCTTAAGTTCACTTCAGTCTTGTGGTTTTGTAACACTATGAAATATTGTCTGTCTTGACACACTTCAAACTTTAGCTCTAATGGGATTCCTTTGGGTAAGATAAATGGATAGGAGGGGGGGCAGGAAAAAGAAAATCCTATTATGGTAAAAGAAGAGGAAAAAAATACTTATTAATGTGTAATTAATGTGTAGAAAGAAGTGAAGGAAAGAAGAAATAGGAAGAGGTTTTATGAAATGGGGAAATAAGTCAGTTTTGTTTAGTAGATTCTCCTAATTTATTACAGGCTCCTGGCTAGGATTCTAGTCCTTTTGGTGACCTAATGGACGACAGGATTACAAAATCATAAAACAGTTAAGACAGACAGTCTGACTATTGTATAGTTACATTTAAGGCATGGCATTAGGTATACCTGAATGCATTAATTCGATAAATGTATATCACACACCTCCTTTTGGCAACATACTATTCGAGTTGTTGGGAATGCAACAACAAACAATACATACAAGATTTTAGGGTCCAAGGAACTTATCTTCTGGAAAGGAGAGAAGGACAGTAAAGCAAATATATATTAGGTAAGATGATTTCAGAGACTTATAAGTTCCAAGAGGAAACATAAAGTGATGTGATGAAGAACCCGTGGTAAATATCATGAAAAAAACATCCTTTTCACAACTACAAAATCTCTACCTTTTAATTCATCTTAAAAAAAAAGAAAAGATGTGGAAGATCTTTGTGAAGATGGTTAAAAGTCTACTGACACAGAAGCTGGGGAGCTCCTAAAGGCTGTGGCTTAAACTTGGGTGGTGTCTCTTTCCATGAGCGGTGAGAGAACCAAGATTTAGAATATTTGAACATTTGATGTTTTTGAGGAATTGATTACTTTTTCCACTGTGCATCTGTTATATTCCATACCTTTTGTTTTGGCTTTCGGATGTTGTCACAAATCTGATACTGGCATTTTGTAGTTGACAGGAGCACAGTGGGGTTGATATTGCTCATTGATTGTTATGGGCAGTTTTATTGTGGTTTCCTTTCTTTTCAGTAGCTATCTTTGGAATTGTTCAAATAGTCTTAAAGAGAAAAAAAACACAAAATGTAAATAAATGGGCAGAGGAATACCGTGTTCACTGGTGGGGAAATTTAATATTACAGTTATATAAAATATCCCCAAAATAATTTTATAAATTAAACATAATTTCAATGAAATTCTGTAGGAATTTCTTGGAACTTGATCTGCTAATCTGAAAACTGATGTAGAAAAGCAAAGGCCATTAGTAGCCAATGCATTAAAGTTTATTATAAAGACATAGTAATTAAATAGTGTTTTTGTAGAAGAATAGGCAAATAATACAATGAAAAAGAATAAAAATCAGAAATTTATTCACATGTATAGTAATTTGATATATGAAACAAAGAATGGGGAAAGTGACCTATGTAATATGTGATGTTTAGAGTATTGGCCCTCCATATGTGGAAATACAAACAATTAAACCTGACTCACACCATAAACAACTTTTTGTAAACATTCAGGGATGAAATATAAAAGAACATCCTTTGACATTATAAGGTATAGTTTCCTAAATAAGACACAGAAGACTCACAATTTGGCTATTAAAATTAAACTTTTGTGTATGTGACAAAAACCATACCACAGTTAAAAAAAAATCAGAACCAGCCTTCCTCTCCTTAGTCTAATAAAAGCAGGGATGGATAGGCATATTTGGTGAGATATGTCTTATTCCTTAAGGAAGTATGAGATTATCAGTATTCATTTTATTTTTTTTTAAGATTTTATTTATTTACTTGACAGAGAACAGCGAGAGAGGGAACACAAGCAGGGGGAATGGGGGAGGGAGAAGCAGGCTTCCCGCTGAGCAGGGAGCCCGATGCGGGAATCCATCCCAGGACCCCGGGATCATGACCTGAACGGAAGGCAGACACTTAACTGACTGAACCACCCAGGCACCCCTCAGTATTCATTTCAATATAGAATATATTTCACTTAAAGATATGTCTGAGTGGTACACAAATATATTGTTGCTTGAAGATGACAAAACTCTATTGGGTCAAAGGGCTAGAAAACTGAACATTTATTAAAGAAGAGAAGATTGCTGTGTGAGCAGACTGAGTAGTCCATATTGAAGACATTGCAAGAACAACAGTAACTAATATATATTGGGCATTAATCATGTGCTGGGCCATGTTTTATTTAAAACTCATCTCAGTATATTAAATTGACCACATAAAATGTCATAAACAAAAGTTAAAGTCAAAATGATGATATTTGGAGGCTAATTGGCTGGTGAAATGGTAATTCCATTAATAGAAATGCAAAAAAAAAGTAGAAGCGTAACTAACTCTCTTAAATGATCATGACTTTGAAGTGGGATATATTGGTTTAAAGGGCCAATGAGACACTTGGGAATGTGATTTTCTGACATGGAAGAGAGTTCTGAGCTATTGCTATAGATTTAAAGAGCATATACTTATGAAAGGTATTTTTATTTAAATTCAGGAAGTACTTGAGGTCACCAAAAATTTGAGAGTATGGAAAAAAAGACTGAGGATAAAATCTGGGACAAGAACCAACTCCAGGTATAAAGGAGGCAGGGCTATAGAATCTAAGATAGGTAAGGTAGGAAAGGAAATGGAAAGTGATGCCAGATAACATAATAAAAATGAAGCAGTCAAGGGGCACTTTGGTGGCTCCATTGGTTAAGCATGGGACACTTGATTTTGGCTCAGGTCGTGATCTCAGGGTCATGAGATTGAGCCCCGTGTCGGGCTCTGTGCTGGGTGTGGGGCCTGCTTGACGATTCTCTCTCTCACTCTCTCTGCCCCTACCCTTCTGTGGGCACGTGTGCCTGCTCACTCTCTCTCTCCCTCTTAAAAAAAAAAAAAAAAGAAGCCATCAAAAGATTAATTCGTAGCTGTCATATCTTCCCATTGGTGGTTGGTGGTTCATTGATAGAAAACAGTTTTAAAATCGGTCTCTGAAAACGTGTGTATTGCTTACTTTTGTACTGAAAAAAGAGTTTGCTTCTAACTTTGTGAGAGTTATTTTTACATACCCTTCCCCCCCCCCCCCTTGGGTGGTTTTGTTCATTGTAAAGCCTTATTAGACTGTTCCTCTATCAGATGCACTGACCCATCCTACGCATTTTCAGTGCCGGTGACAGATAATCCTCAAATAGCAATGTTAGCACAGACATCATTTTCAGAGCCATTTATTTTTGCAGTGCTGAAATTTTATTTGACTTTAAAGTGACATATGAAAGATTTAGTTTCTAGCTCAACAATTAGTTGTACTTTAGAAAAAAAAATATATCATTTGAAGTTTCAAAATGTTTCCCTTTCTTTTTAGTGACAGGTATGACTGTCACGAAAACTTGCAGATGTATGCCGTTCATGGTATTTAATATACTGCTTTTTTTGTTACAAAATACTTAATTTTCTCACATGACATTACTTTTGCCAGTAAATCAAATGATTTGATCTTTTTTGCTTGAATCTAACTTTCACTTTCTTTTCTTTTCTTTTTTTTTACACTTGCATGGATTCTTAGCACTCCCATTGATTGCTTTGGGCTTATGGTTTTAATTTTAGGAACTCTGTTTAATATAGAGAAAGTATTAAAACTAGATATAATCACATACTTATGAACAGCAAGAGAGAAAAATCATTTAAAATATGAACTTCATGAGGTTATGTTGAATATTTTTCAGTTCCCTAAACCTCCTTAGATGACTTGCTGCTTTCTTAAGGTAACTGCAAGGTATGGGAGAATTGATGGATAACTTCCCTTGAATTAAGTACACTTGACATTGGCCATGATGTTAACGTAGTAGCTTTCTCCCACCTGCACCATCACCAACCACCACCATGTCCTGAAGCAAAAAGATACGAAAAGATTGTGAATATGGAGATTTATTATATATTTTTTAAAGTCACTTAGTTTAAGAGGTAAGAGGGTCACCTAGCAATATTGTTGAGAGCTTTGTAGTTCAAGTAAATAACACTTGACTCTGCGACTATGAGCCAGGACTTCACTGTAACAGCCAGGCCCCATGCCTTATGCCCTTAACTCAGCAGACAGTGAGTGAATACTTGTTGGCCTGGTTATTTGGGCATCGTTCTGAAATCTAATTCTACTTAGAATGTGTTCTGTACTTTACTGTACTTTACTAAAGATTTCAGCTTAATACACATGCTAAAATATTTTATTCTTGACTAAAAGGTAAACTTTGAGTAAATAATTTTATTTAATTATAATGTCACCCCTCTCTAGGACTTTTATGATATTGGACCTTTTATACTGTACTGTTATACTGTACTTTTTCTGGAGAGAGCGTTCATGAAAAAATAAGAAGGAGATCACAGTTAATGATTGTCTTTTCTATCCCACTCACACCCTTCAATAACAAATAGAGGCGTGATGATAATTCCTTGTATTACATGACCCTGAATCCAATGACAATTTAAAAGGTACCCACTGTATACTATTTTACCATAAATTCCCTGTACTAAACTCACTGAAGGACTAAAGAAGAGAACCTGCTTGCTATACAATTATCAAGAAAAAATTGTTTTAGTTAATATTGTTGAGTGAAAATTTTAATTACCTATATAGAACTTATATATATTTATATTATTTATATATATATAGTATATATATATACTATATATATATATAGTATATATATAGTATATATAACTTTTTAAACTTCCTTTACTCTCCTTTATGAAATAGAAAGTGTGGTGAAGGATTTCAATTATATTGTTATAACAGTTCTTTAAGATCCAAAAATAACAACATATACAATCTTTGTGTTACTGCTTTTCAACCTGACTGAACAGGCTTTTTTACTATTAAAAAAAAAAAAAGTAGAGGGAAATTTCTCATGTTGTCTTAAGTATCTTCTGAAAATGAATCACTATTAATCCAGTCACAAAAGAACTTGGATCAAATGAGATATATCTAATGCTGTCTGACCCACCTACATGGCTCAGAAGAACCACCACCTATTTAAAAATACGTGAACTCCGGGGCACCTGGGTGGCTCAGTCGTTAAGCGTCTGCCTTCGGCTCAGGTCATGATCCCAGGGTCCTGGGATCAAGCCCCGCATCAGGCTCCCTGCTCAGCTGGGGGCCTGCTTCTCCCTCTTCCACTCCCCCTGCTTGTGTTCCCTCTCTAGCTGTGTCTCTCTCTGTCAAATAAATAAATAAAATCTTTTAAAAAAAAATAAAAATAAATAAAAATAAAAATACGTGAACTCCTGCTACTACTCATCAGGGGTACTGCTGATGATGGCATTGCAAGAAAACAGCTTTGGGTGCCTGGATGGTTCTGTTGGTTAAGCATCTGCCTTCGGCTCAGGTCATGATCCCAGGGTTCCAGGATCCAGAACCACGTAGGGTTCCTTGCCCAGCAGGGAGCCTCCTTCTCCCTTGTGCTCTCACTCCCTCTGTTAAATAAATAATAAAATCTTAAAAAAAAAAAAAAAAAAAGAAAGAAAACAGCTTTGTCATCAAAGCATCTTCCCTAGTGGGGTCTGTATTTGTTATTTTGTTATTGTTGTTGCTTTGCTATGTTCATGATGTCTTGGTCCAGTTAGAGGTTTTCTACTTGGTAGAGTGGTGATGATCAAGTCTCTCTCTCAGCATTGCTGTGAGATAGCTCATGTGAGTGCCCAACAGTTTCTCACTCACTATTAGTGCTCAAATATTAGCAACTGTGTTCTTATCATTTGCACTTAAAAACTATTATAGTAAATAAATTCTTGTTGAAATGTAGAAGTGCAATGAAATTATCTGCTATATTCTTTTATGTATACATTTCTTGATAACAGATCTCTAAAATTTCCTTAGGACCGATAATACATTTTTTAGTGAATGTAAAGAATTCTTCCTTTGTTTTTAAATTACATATTTTAGATACATTTTTCAGAAAATATTTTAAAACTTTCATACAGTTGCATTGGAAGTCTATGAAATATTGTCATTGTTTTTATGTAAAAAACATACAATACCTACTATATATGCATATATATTTTTTTTTTCCAGCTCACTCCAAAATTCAAGTTAGTCCTTCAGAATGCATTTCTTTTTTAATGCTTAATTGCTAAATCAGTTATTCTTTTACAATGATACTATTTTGCCAAAATGGCACTGTTAGCTCGCCTGATTCTGGAATGAAGAACTCATTGTTTGTTTTGCTTTATAATGGACAAGTTATTTTTAGAGAAAGTGTTCTTAACCTTGATTTTTCATAGATAAAAGAGTTCATACATAGTTTTTAGGGTCTGGATGAATACTCTGAAATTGTATGCTATCGTGTGAAAACTATGAGAGTATGTCTTTAGATATATAATTTTCTGGTTTGAGCACCCATATCTTTCATCAGATTCTCAAAACTTTCTCAAGTCATTGGTTTAAAAGGATAAAAAAAAATAGTCCTTGTTTTTAAATACTTGGTTCAGAAGTTTAACATACTTGAGGAATTCTGAAGCCTAGTTTTATAATTGGAGCAATTATAAAGGAACAGGATTATAGACATTATTTAGCAAATCATGTCAAGGTTTGTTTTTGTCTCAAAAACTTCCTACGTTATTATATTCTTCTGTCCAGATCATCCTACTGGCATGCTCCTTTCCATAATGGTGCTACTGTATTCTTCCACCATACCATAATACTTACATTCAGTTCTAAATATTATTACCTTTGATACCTGTCATCTGGCACAGAAAAATTAAAGCATAAGGCTAACTAAAACAAATTTTGATCCTGGAATTGTGGTAAGGAAGGGAATTGTGAAGAGAAAAAATCTCACATTTTTTGTTGTTTAGCATGTATGTGTGTTTCCAAAGTCTGCCCAAGAGAATGGGGATGTTGTTTTTTAAAGAGATACTTAACTTTTGATTTCAGAAAGGAATAATGATTTTTTTTCCTTGAATATGATGCTCTTTAGATGAAATCTTGCTGTTGTTGGAAGTTTTATTTTAGAGATCATGGCAAAGCAATTCCAAATACGAATTTAACATAACTGTATTCCATGGGAGCCTATCTGATGACCTGGCAATAGCTGCTGGTGTCTGCTCAGATAATGTGAAGGATTTCAGTCATTTCTTCTTAAGCCATCGATCTTCAGAAAATAATGATAGGCCAATAACCAAGCCATAACTACAAAATTTTCTTTCTAAATAGATTTGCAGATGAAGTATGGGCTTTATTCCGAGGCAGTTCAGCCAGTCAATCAATATTTATTTGAGGGATGCAGTATACCAGTAAAAAAACAATGGAAACCAAACAAAACAGAAATGTAGGCAAAATCCATGACCTTTTAGAGTTCAATTAAATTACACACAGATAGTTTAAAAACTAAATAATCAAGTAAGTGAATATATATGCAAGACTTGCATTCATTGTGAAGGATAAGCAGTTTATACTTTTTAGTACGATTTCATTTCCATAATTTTTAACCCTAATCATTAAACATATATTTTTTTAAAGATTTTATTTATTTGTCAGAGAGAGACAGAGCACAAGCAGCGGGAGTGGCAGGCAGAGGGAGAAGCAGACTCCCTGCTGAGCAGGGAGCCCGATGTAGGACTCAATCCCAGGACGCTCAGATCATGACCTGAGCCGAAGGCAGGCGCTTAACCGCCTGAGCCACCAGGCGCCGCTAAATATATTTTAAATGATCTCTTATCTTTTCTGAGTTAATGTGGAATTTATCATTTTAAAAGAGTACTAAATTCTGGAAGAAAGTTTACAATTGGGAGTAGAATTAATGTCACCGCATTGTTCTGAGCAATGGAATGGAGCCAGAATCCAGCAAATCAGTAATAATTGGTCAAAATGTCTCCTGCTTCATTGGTAATTTTAGAAACACCTCACAAGCCATTAAAAAGCAGTTAAACAGAAAAGGTTTTAGGATGGTTGTTTTTTTTTTTGTTTTAACCTACCTTGAAATAAAGTACTATAAATGTAATAATATTACCAAGTTTATGAAAACAAAGAAAAAGTTCTACTCAGTGGACTAAGTTGAATGAGGATGCCAATAGGAAACATATACTTAAGAATTAATCTCATAAATGTCCACGTTGAAAGATCTTCTGGAGTCTTATGGTAGAGTGGAAAGAGAATAGGATTTAGGCTCAAAAGTTCTGGATTGAAGGTTAGTGTGGTCATTTTTCATTAGGGTAACCATATGTTCATGTTTTTCGGGGACTATCACAGTTTCTGTCTGTTGTCCCAACACGATTAATACCATCCTCTTTTGGTCTTAAAAATGTTTTGGTTTGGACAAGAAATTATATGGTCAACCTACTGTGCCAGCCAACATTATTTTCACAGTAATAAAGTTTGCATAATATATTTGGTTTTCAAGGTTGTGTGACAGCCAAAGAAGGAAAAACTGTATGTAAAAGAAAGTGTTTTATAATCTGAAAATCATTATAAAAACTATAAAGAGGTGTATAAATATTACTTTATTCATTTGGGCAGACTGATTAAGGTGACTGTATAAAAGTGAGTAGTTTTATTTTAATCAGTCATTCTTGAACAAATTGGGTTTACTTTTGTTCAAGTAGTTGTGTAATACCCTATTTTCTCAAAGTGTGTTATGTTGAAATAAAGTCACAAACCATGACTTCCAGGAGTATTGAAACCTAGACTTTACTTGTGATAAGGATTAGGGATATATTCTATTTAATTAAAATTTCAATGGGTTTACTAAACTGAGTGAGAAAAATGGAGCCAATTATTTTGTAATATCACTAATATTCAATTCAGTTTTGAATGTTCTTCCAGTCTGTTTCTTTATCATCCTCAGGATGTACCTATGTGTCCTCTAGTATCTTTGGGAAATGTTATTAATTTTACTATTTTCATAAGCCATTATTAGTACTCACAAATTTTTATGTTTATCCCTTTGAATTTGACCTTAAGTGCACAATTTCTTAAAGAAAAAATATTTCATGAAGCGCTTCTCCTGAACCCCATTTTATTTCAGATGATCCATTTAACCTCTGTAAAATGGCTACACCTTAGCTTTTGAATTTCTGCCTGGGAAGCTGTTAGAGGTCTTGTATTAATTTGAAACAAAATAACACAAATAGTTTTTATCAATAGCAAGTGAGTTTTCAACCACTTCAAGGTCTCCTTTATCAGTAGGAGGAAGAAAATCATTCTCCCTAAATCTGAGAAGCCATTACCTGAACATCAGGAGGACTACAGAAACCTGGCAAGTCAAGAGTCAGCTCACCATATGGAACTTTAAAAAATATAGTTTCTGGGACAGGATTTTTGGGGCTAATAATTACTTCTTCACAGGGGTGTTAAAAACATTAAATAGATAATGTGTATGAAAGCATCTGGCTAGTAACTTGCAAGCTACTATTGAGTCGTATTCAGTATTTATTTGTTGAGTAAATGAGCAAGATCTGGGAAGAATGAAGAGTCAAGGGAATTTATCCTACAAAATAATGCTCTTTCTTTTATTTTTTTCTATGCCAGCCAAGACCCTCTCCCTTAAAGATTGGTACAAATGACCATGAATAAAAGCTCATTTGACTGACTCACATAATAATTTTTACAAGCTTTATGTGTCTTTTCAATCATTCAAATTTTTTTACTTCCAAAATCTGAAATTGAAGATTCTGAACCACCTAGATTAGGATGCGAGGTCACCAAAAGACTCAATTTTACTATCTCCATCTACTGGCAGGGAGGAACTATACCCAAGCATCTGGACTGGCATAGAAAAGAGGAGAAAGAACATTTAAAAGGTAAGCAAAACATATATTTTTATTTACTCTGAATTTTTAAACTTTTCTTATTGTGCACTCTAACGTCCTCTCACATAATTGAAGTTGATGTAGTGAGCCATATTAAAGAAGAGGACTTGTTTAGGTGGAATAATATTCTTATCTGATTTTTCAACATGAACTAGTACAGATTTGAATGCCTTTCTTTCGTAATGGGAGTCTTTTCTGTCCTTGTACTTGTAAATTTTACCTGGTCTTCCCAATGCTCCTGTGTTGTTTTCGTATTCCTAATGGTCTTCAAACTGTAGTGTGCTTACTTGAAATGTCTCTATTCTCATTTCTGTATTCTCTGAAATGTTAAAGGATAATTTCCCCTGGCATTTTATTTTGACTGTTGTGGTATAGAGAGAGTAGAAGTGTGTTTCTCCAAGTATAATGGATGATTCTGGTGTTTCTTAGACTTTTTCCCCCCATCTTTTATTAATAAATATTTTCTTTTGGCAGAAAGTACTTAATGAGAAGTTTCTTGCTGAGTAAAAGTTTTAATATATGTTTATATCAGATGGTTTTTCTTATGTTTTGTTTTGTTGGTATATTGCTTCCTCATCAGAAATCTTTTGTTTTGGTTGACTTGGTTTTTTTGGTTGACTTCTAACAAGAATACAACATTGCAATTGAATTTTCAAGTATGATAACTGCTGTAAAATAGTTGATAGTTTGTGTAGTTGTACAGAAATAGATTGTGTAAATTTAAATCATGTATTTTAAATGATTAGTTTAGTTGTTTTTAAGGCTTGTGTTATGCACATCTTTCTTAAAAGCCCTATCTCAACTTGAGAATAAGACTAAGTGCCATTTGTCAAGATAATTAGTACTGTTAAACTTGCTGCAGTTAAATTAATTTTTTTTTTCTGTTCCTTTTCTCCTGCTCTCCTTGACCCCTGGGTATTTATTTCCATATCTTTGTTCCATTTTGTTCAGTATCCGTGTTCCATTTCTCACAAAGAGGAATGGATGGATTTATAGGGAACATGGGTGGAGAATTTTCAACATCAAAATTGGTTTTCATGAACAAAAATTTTCAAGGAAATGCTGTGTTCAAACAGGTCTGTTTACTTGTTGGGAGGTCATGAATGCAGCCAGTCCATTTGCTGACTGGGGGATTACACTCATATAAACAGTGCAAATACCGTAAAGAAGGACTCTCAAATCTTCTTATGGCCTCTGACAGTGTCCAGTCTGACAGATATATCCTCAAAGTCTTCACTGAGATCAGAAGATAGGGAAGTAGGTATTTTTGAATATGGTGGAAGAAACTAGAGATAATGAAGTGTTGAAGAATAATCACTCCTCACAAATGAAACTTCTGCTAGACTCTTTCAAGTCCAGTTCCCTCCCTATTTTGAATAAAAGTGTGTATCTTGAATCTGTTCTAACCTAGGTTCAGCTTCTCTTTTTAGACCTTTTCCCTCAGGATCTTCGGTTTAATTTTGAAACTACTCTTGTAAAGCTAGCTGCTGCTAAAGGGTGCTGTTAATGGGCATATTCAAGCCGATTAAAAATATCTCTGAGGAGTAAAATTTAGGCCACCTATTTCCTCACCAAACGATGTGTTTTATTATTAACTTATGGCTTTCATTTCTTTTAAAAGTCTCACATTTATATTTTACTTATATTTTAACATGACTTCAAGATTGACAAGAGCTGTTGAGGTAGTGTGGGGTGAGGCAGTGGTGTTTTCCCGCAGGGCAGGAAGATTAGAACATTCATGAGCATAGTTTGTTTAATTAGCCTGAGAAGGGGCAGTCTTGTCCCAGTATAATTGCTCTTCATTTATTCTTGATGTCATTATGTGGAATTACTGCCAAAACCAAAGATCTTGCTACAAGTACAATTTCTAAATCTCAAATATGGTTTACGGAAATGCAAACGCTATCACTTATCAACAGCATTTAATAACATTTAAAACATAAGATAGGAGGATATGATTTGTAAAGAAGTGATTGAATTTATTATGTTGACTGTCTTTTGTATCATTCATAAGAGAATCATAGGCTTATTGCTTATACATTATATGCATTCACCCTTGAACATGAAACGCTAATATAAGTGGGAAACGGTAGTCTCATTTTTCAGCGTAAATGATTGCTGAATATATGAAGGCTGAAATAAATTTATTCCTACTTTATTGTTTCTTAGGAATCATTTATTTTGCTTAATTGAAAGCTTAATCTAAAAGAGAATTTTAAAGATATTTTAAATATTCACTAAAGGCATACATAAACTTAATGGCCTTACTTGCGTGTTTTCTGTGAAGGAGTAAGTTTGTATTGATTACCTTTTCATTATTATTTTCATTGATGAATTTTAAACATCTTCCCATCAGAATGTCAGTACTGTATCTAACCAGTGTGTGTTCACAAGGCAATAGGTAGCTACTTCCGTATTTGAAGTTGCTGGTAAACTCCAATCTGAATGTCGTAAATTATATGTCCAGTGCAGACAGAGAATGGACAGATGTTGAGTCTTCAAAACAGATGAGGTTGTTTAGTGAACATATTTTCTCTTAAGTAAGCTTGTTTATTTGTTATGTATTATGGATTTGTGCTTAATCACACTAGCCAGTTTTTTTCATATAATAATATTATTTCATATAAATGTATTCAGCTTAAAATATTTCAGAACTTCTAATATTTTATATAAGCTTTCTACATTGAATAATAGTTTTAATTCAACCAGAGAGTTGATTAAGTATTGAGAAATGAAATCAATAGTGAATCTTTAAAGGGAATACTTATTTTGTAATGTGAATTACTCCTAATTTATTTCTGTTCTACATTCTGGTTTTGGCCTTTTTGGGGTATCTAAAACAATGTGCAGTTTAACACAGGATAAAAAATAATACCATTGCCTAAACATGGCTCACTATAGTGGAGTGTGTATACAGTTGTATTCATTACTAATTGGTGTGCAATAAGAGCTTTACAGAGACTCTGTGTTTATATATACTGACTGTTTATCCTGTTATGTAATAGGTAAGAAGATTATTGCTAGTTTATCTTTCATAATTGAGCCTTCATTTGAAAATGTTGTATTCCATTGTATAAAATCAAAATAAGTTATTTTTTACCCTTACCTTAAGGCTAAAATACCACGCTGTCAAATCTATCATTCTATATCTCACGCCTCAATATCAGAAGAATTTTATAGACCTTACTACCTGTGTTCTTTATGATGTTAAATCAAATATTTTAGAGCGTGAAAAGGGAACCACTAATAATAATCATACCAGGATCATAGGACTAAATGAAGGTCATCCCAGGCAAATTCAGACATGTTCACTATATAATGATTTTGGTTGTGAATATAAAATTATATATCTCTAATTGGCTTAAGTAATAAAAATGATTTATTTAGTCATGTTCCTGAGAAGCCCAGACATGGGATGAACTTACTGTGTGGTTTGAGCTGGGATCTAGCTCCGTTTTTCTGTACTATCATTTATCCGCCTAGTTCTGTGCATTGACTTTTTCATCAGACTGGATTCTATTACAAGCTTAATGGATACAGTAGTTCCGGATCTCACTTCTTCACCCAAAATGATCTCATTCTCATGAAGGGAAGTCATTGGATTCGCTCTGATTGGCCCATTAAAATCATGCATGCGTGAGGGAAATGGGCTTATATTGGTTTTCCAGGCATACCTCTGGGTAGAGTCAATCCAGCCCTTCTTTCCCAGTGGCTGCTTCATAGTAGTGATGGGGATGTTGGGGATATGCTCACCATATTAACTTTTTCTCATTGCATGTGGAAGATATGCTATGAACTTCCTGAACAAAGATTCCCATTTCTTACTAGCACGTGTAGTTACTATCAAGGCTAATGCGTGAATTCTTGTGCTTCTCAGTAAATGAAAAATAATTTAAACCTTTTGATGAAGATAGAGTCAGGTCAAGGAAATGGCAAAATTTCTATAAACCTGCTTTTTTTTCCTCCTAATGAACCTGTAGAATGAAATCAGAAATTTGAAATCCCTGCCTAAACATCGTTATTTCTTGCTCAATTTGATCTTTGCAAAATTAGAATCTTTGTACACATGACCAATTTTGCATTATCTTACATAACAATCTCCTATTCACTGACATCAGAAAAACTTGATACCTGATAATAAATCTTATCTCATTGTATTTTAACTAGCATATTTTGGACAAAGTTTCTGCTTCACATACATACTGATTTACAGTTATCAAGGTGATTAATTGATATGGTTATCATTTCATGTAAACTTTAAAACAGCTTATGATTATCTTTAGTTTATAAAAAATAAAGTCTGATATCAAGTGTCTTGCCTAAAATAGCAGCTTTTATCATCAGTTTATTCATATTTCAAAGTTAAGATAAAATAATGACTATAATTATGGAATTCTCGGAGTGTGGTAAAATTATACAATATGTTTTACTTTCTTAAAATAAGCGAGCATGTTAAGAAAATGGCAAATCTCAATAATGAGTACTCTGTGACCTATCACCTTCAGCTGAAATATATATGCAGGTTATAATAGATGGACTTTGAGTAAGATATCAGTTATGAATTAAGGGACCTTAATTAGAAGGAGTATAAATTGTAAAATCTTATCCTTATCATGTGCAGTCACTAGGATCGTAGGAATAGAGAAGGAAATGTTGAAATAATATGTAAAACTGCCTTCTGACGTGTTCTTGCCGTGGGATACTGGTTTTTTTATATATACAATCAATATGTATGAGGTAGTGCCATGGACAGGTGGTTAGCTTCTGGACTTGAGTAAATGCCTTTACAGTTTAGGAATGAATAGTGTGGTAGAAACTAAGGAAGGTAAACCCATACATTATCATTAAAATATTCAGTCCTACAGGAATGTACGATGAGAATCAAAGATGGAATTCTTTATTTATTTAAATGTAATTAACATATAGTGTATTATTAGTTTCAGAGGTAGAATTTAGTGATTCGTCAGTTGTATATACCACCCAGTGCTTATTCCATCAAGTGCCCTCCTTAATGCCCATCACCCGGTTACCCATCTCCCCCACCTCCCCTCCAGCAACCCTCAGTTTGTTTCCTAGAGTTAAGTCTCTTATGGTTTGTCTCCCTCTCTGTTTTTGTCAGAGATGGAAGTCTAAAAGAGGAAACATCTGAAGTGGGTTTTGGTAGCTGAATATTAGTTGCTGTATATCTAGTTTAGGAATGATATTAACATACAGTCCCGGAAGTTGTCACATTAAGAGGACAACGCTTTGTGGGTTTTTTTTGTTTGTTTGTTTTTTTGCCTTTTTTAAAAAATTATTATGTTATATTAATCACCATACGTTACATCATTAGTTTTAGATGAAGTGTTCCATGATTCATTGTTTGCGTATGACACTCAGTGCTCCATGCAGAACGTGCCCTCTTTAATACCCATCACCCAGCTAACCCATCCCCCCACCCCCCTCCCCTCTAGAACAAGGCTTTGTTTTGTTTGTGATATCCCAAGCACCTGGAACAGAGCAGGAAACATAATAGGTTTCCAATATATAAGTTTTGACTATTCCTTAGCTTGAGGAATAAAGTGATCATCTTCTGGGATAAATTCAAGAACCTCAATTGAGCATATCTTAATTATATTTGTTTTATGGTTTACTTAATATTAACAATCCCTTATTTTATTTTCCTTTGTGAAAATGTATTATAATTTGTAAACAGTTTGAGATAGACGGTGCTGTTGATTGTCTTTATTTTAATTTGCTATTGTTTTAAAGGTATGGGAAAGAGAAGATTGAGCCTATCTAGGATATTATTGTATTTTAGTACAATGTAGTAGCGTATTGTACTTTAGTATGAATAGTCAGAATTTTAAATATTAAACATAAACATAGGATACTTCTATATAGATTGGAATTTATGGAGAGAGATTTGTTTGCACTATGCAGCTCAAGTCCGTCTTCTCTCTACAGCATCAAGTAGGATTAGGATGAGATTATTCTGGATTTTCTAGGCAAAAAGGTGCCAGTTCATGGAGTCAGTAAAACCGTGTGCATGTGTGTGTGTTTGTGTATCATATGATTTTGACTATTGTTAAAATTGAAAGTTGTTAATTGAGAGTTAATGAGAGCAAAAGCAAAGATAACTATATAAACAGACTAACAAAAATAATATAAACAAGGATTATTATAGGCAGAAAGAAGAAAGAATGAGACCAATGAATATGTATATTTATCAAGTAAGGATTTGGAAAATAGAATTTTTTTTTAAAAAAACATACTTTCAAAGTAACATATATTTGAAAGTAAACACACCAGAAATTGCACAGGATGTCTGCGAAGTCTATCAGTTTACAAGTGACATGTCGCTACTGTCTTGCCCATGTGAAACAGGAACCAGAGTTCTTTACAACTCTAAAAGTAACAAAGTTTGGAGACATTTCTTTTTTACCTAATTCTTAATCCAGGGGTGCCTGGGTGGCTCAGCCAGTTAAGCATCTAAATCTCGATCTCAAATCAGGTCTTGATCTCAGGGTCATTATGTTCAAGCTCACGTTGGGCTCTATTGCTGGGTGTGGAGCCTACTTAAAAAAAATTAAAAAAAAAGAAGAAGAAGAAGACCTAGAAAGTAGGATGATTTTCATTTAAAACATTATATGTCATTCTTAATCCTACAGCTCTTTTCTGCAACAGTCGACCTACAACATTAGTATGGAGAAAGGCTATGGATTTATCTTTTTTTATGAGATATCTTTTCGAGTTAGTGTTTTTGTTAATATTTACATTATTAATCTCACTTTTCCTTTTTTTTTTTTTTTCCTATTTTTGGTTCATATTAGTTTTCAATACTTCCTCCTTAAGAGGGTTTGGCCAAGATAATGTAAAAAGGCATATAATTGTAATTTTTTTAAGTACGTGTTTATGTATATTTTCATTTCTCATGCTAAATTCACCATCTAAGATGAACCAAGATTTATTCTTCTTTAGAATACATGGCTAGGAGCATGTTGTAGTATTTTAGTAATTTGACTACAAACATTTGTTTTATTACCTTGCTGTTTTTCTTTGAGTATACTGTCCACTGGACATAGGAATAGTGAATGTTCAATAAAATAGTTATAAAATATATACTTGTCTCTTCCTCAAAATACCAGTAAAGGTATATGTTTAGAACTATGATTTTTTAAACAACAAAACTATAAATGTAGACTCTTGTGGAACTTAATGTTTATTGTTCCCTTTTTTTTTTTTTCTGATTATAGGTCTAGTTGTTTGAGATTTACATAAAACTTTGACAGTCGTGTGTAAATCATATGTATTTGGTGGCAAACCTCACTGCATTTAAAGATGCATTTTGGGGAGCAGCAATTTAACTTAAAAGGAAGTTTACAATTCTTTTACCACAAAGAAGGCCTAGATGTTCAGTCTTTAAATTATGTTTAATTATAGTTTAATGGAATTATGGATTATAAAGGGAAAAAAGATGTAAACAGAATTTAAGTATATACATTTTAGCAGTGAGCTTTTTTGGCTGGTTATAAAAATAGAATTCAGATCTTTTAGTAGCTATGTAGTTTTCTAGGTTATATATGAAAAAGTAAACAGTACCATATTTGTAGAGTGCCTTGGATTATATAAGGCATTTTTAGACAAAATGGGGCAAATAATGTTAATAAATCTAATTGGAAAAATTGATTCATTAAAAAGTATTAGTTGCCAAAATGAGAAAGACTTTTGATATAAACTGCTGCTATAAACACCTTTGAAATATGTAGGTTATTGGAAGAAAATTTAGAGGGTGGGGAATATCCCAATTTTAAAAGAAATCTTTGAAAACAGGTAATTAACTTAATGTAAAGGTAAATTTTCATTATTTTTAAAAGAAAGTATGTCAGTATAGAGGAGAATTCATTTCACTTGATAGATCCTTCTGTTTTCTTTGGAGATATACTGGTGCTAACTTATGTGCATAAAAGAAGTATTGATTATTTCATATAATCATATAATTCATATAAATTAATATAGCCAATATCAGTATTAAATATTGACATCCACTGAGAGGGAACATGTTTCTGAATAGGTTACTTTTGGCTGAGGACAAATTCAGGCATTGAGAAGAATGGCAATATTAAATTATTTAATTTAAAAATTCTGTAGCAGTTAAAGCATATTTATTAATATGATGATATTCCTCATAATGTGTACTATATATATTCAAAGTAACTTACATTTGTCTTTACCCTGTCTTCCTAATTATAAGTTACACCATGTAAAATAATACTTACCAGATTGATTGTTCAAATAGTCAAGGTTAAGAGAATGAAAAAGCTGCTTTAAGAATCATAACTGCAACTTATTAAAATTGTTTTGGGCTTTTTAACAGTAAAACAGGTTATTCTTTAACCTAAATAACCTTCTAACTAATACATGACCCTTGATATTCAGTCTTCTAAATTCTAGAAGTTTCTTAGAGCAGCATTCTTTTTTTTAAGATTTTATTTATTTGAGAGAAAGAGAGAGAGTGAGAGCGAGCATGATCAGGGAGATGATCAGCCAGCTGGAGAGGGACAAGCAGTGCTAGCTTCGGCAACACATATACTAAAATTGGAGAGGGACAGGGGCGCCTGGGTGGCTCAGTTGGTTAAGCGACTGCCTTCAGCTCAGGTCATGATCCTGGAGTCCCGGGATCGAGTCCCGCATCGGGCTCCCTGCTCAGCAGGGAGTCTGCTTCTCCCTCTGACCCTCCCCCCTCTCGTGTGCTCTCTCTCTCATTCTCTGTCAAATAAATAAATAAAATCTTTAATAAATAAATAAATAAATAAATAAATAAATAAATAAATAAATAAATAAATAAAATAAAATAAAATTGGAGAGGGGCAAGCAGACCCCCGCTGATCATGGAGCCCCGCGAGGGGCTCAATCTCATGCCAAAATCAAGAGTTGGAGGCTCAACCAGCTGAGCCACCCAGTGTCCCTAGAGCAATATTCTTAAATTGCATTTTATCAGTGTGAAATAATGTGATGTGAGTAACAAATTCTCAATGAAAAGTTGTTGCAGTTGCTGTAATTGCTACTAAAGAATGGGGGAAAATCCACTATCTGTATTTTTAAAAATAGAATTATATGCAAGTTTCCTTTTATTTTAATATGACTCATCTTTTATTCATTCTTGGGGATTCGTGTGTTAAGTCAGCCCTATTGTGATTTTAGGAATCCATGAGTTGGTAGTTTGGCATTCCAGTAATTAAGAAGACTAATGTGTTATGCTCTTTTGAGTATAAATGCACACAGGTTTCTACTCACTATTGTTAAAATAATCTTTTTTTTCTGCATGAGTTCTGAAAAGAGTGGCACTTGGTTTATATCGTAGGAGGCATACCCAACACTTGTTTGGGTTAAAATATGGATGATAAAAAAAATATTTATTTTGAAGCCTGTAGTTTTTTAGATGTCTGAGCTAAATGTATGTCTCTTCCTATATTTTTGCTTTAGGAGTACAAGATCCCCAGCATGAGAGAATTATTACTGTGTCTACTAATGGAAGTATTCACAGCCCGAGATTTCCTCATACTTACCCAAGAAATATGGTCTTGGTATGGAGATTGGTAGCAGCAGACGAAAATGTATGGATACAACTTACATTTGATGAAAGATTTGGGCTTGAAGACCCAGAAGATGACATATGCAAGTAAGTTATCATACTTGAAGTTCAAACAGAGTGTAACTGTTGTATAGAGTCTTTCAAGTTGCTTCATTTTAATGATGTGATTTTTTTTTAAATTTTATTATGTTATGTTAATTACCATACATTACATCATTCGTTTTTGATGTAGTGTTCCATGATTCATTGTTTGTGCATAACACCCAGTGCTCCATGCAGAACGTGCCCTCTTTAATACCCATCACCAGGCTAAGCCATCCCCACCCCCCTCCCCTCTAGAACCCTCAGCTGGTTTCTTGGAGACCATAATGTGATTTTAAATGGCATCCTTTTTTCTGTTACGTTTTTCTGATGATCCAAGAAATTTGCAACCTTATTCAAGCTATGTTTCTTTTAAAATCAGAAGACACGTACTGTATGTATGCATTCATTGGTTTTATCTACTTCTGAAAGTAATTCGAGGTAACTTATGACACAGAGTATGTAGAGAATAAAATAATTTGAAATAAGGGATAGAGAAAGAAAAGCCAAATAAAGGAATGTAGTTGTTCCAGAAAACGTTAAGTTATGATCAGCGCTAAAAATTTTACATTTGAACTTCCTGATAGCCAAGTCAATAAAATAAACAATAAGTATATAAAAGAAAAAGCAGTATTCACGGGTACATACTACCTAAATACACATATGGATGCTCACACAAACATGTAGGATTAAAGAAATTTGGATATTTCATCACAGAGAAGAAATGCAATTCTGAAAGCAGAATTAGAACTTTAGGCTAACATTATGGTTTGCCAGGTAGAAATCCATCGTAATTCTTCCAGAAGCATTCATGAACCAAAGTCAGCTGGAGTATCTCACCCATGCAAAAGACCACCTACTGTATGTCATACAAATATTACTCTTTAACTCCTATGTGAATACACTTGTCAAGGTTGGGTGGTCTTATTGAAGACTTTTCACTTCAATGGCATTTGTATATCATGAAAATATTTTACTTGAGCTTCTTTGTGGGGTGGTTTTCTCTTTGATATACAAGTTAAAAGAGAATTTTCACTTTATGGTATATTACAGATAAATATTTCAATACAGATGAAATAAACTTTGTACTTGCTGTCATCACAGTTTGTATCTTTAACATTTGTATAATGACTTTTTTTTCACATTTCTTCTTTCTGTGACTATGCATTTCATGTTATTTTTTTTCTTCCCTTGCATCTGTAATCTTTAACTTTGAGAACTGGAAGCTATCCTATCTGTCTTTAGAGACTGTGTTTTTCAACCTTTCATTTTATGCGTAAGGACACAGATCAGAGAAGTAAAGTAGTGGCCCTAGATCTCATTCATATTTTATACCTAAACAAATGCTCCAATCCATTTTTCCTAACACCCATGTAGACAGTTTTACCATGCTGTCCTACACCTCCTATATCTTTTCATATGCAATAGTCCGTAGTCTTGTTAAAACTTATGAAGGCTTTAAGATTTTGCCCTCTGTGCAAAGAATCACGTTACCCTACTGCAGTTTCATGCATGCCAATCAAAGACAGGAGTCTCCTGGGTCAGAGAGATCAACAGCAGTAGCCAGAGTATTAGCCCTTCTTGTGCCACTTGCCCTGGTTCCTGCTCCTGCAGGTCAATGCCAAGAGGGCCACTGAACACCTGCATATCTAGTGGGTTTTTTAATAGGAGAGGCATTATATGTATGTGTGTATATGTATATATGTGTAATGTGTATTAGTAGTTAAATAAGAAAAAATTAAAAGATCATCTGGCATGCCTCACCGAACTTGTGACTGAGCTCACTCAGCATTAGACTCGATTTAAGAAAAGTGATACTTCCAGTATTTCTGAGCCCCCTTCCCTTGGTTCCTCCCTGATTACATCTTCTTCTTGTCCTTGCAAATTGTTGTCCTGAGTGTTTTTACTGCCATCTCCTGTTTGACCACATATACATTTCCCTATAAAAAGTAAATTGGTTATTTTCTGCCTGTTTTGAAATCTAGATCAGTGGGATAATACTGTATGTGAACTGAACAATATGATGTTTTAAAGTCAGTTCATGTCAGTGCAGATAGCTTAGATCTTTTGTTTTCCTTGATGCATAGTATTCCATTGTATAAAGAGTTAACTTTTTTGTTTGTTTTACTTGATTAATGTTTGGCTTGTTCTCCTTGTCCAAAAGTACCAGAAAAAAATTTTGAGTCTATATCTAAGAATCATATTGCTGTCTTAACACATTTATCTTTTCAGCTTTAGTAGGTAGAGTTAAATTGATTTTAAAAGTGACCAATTTACGCTTCTGTCAACAATATGCAAAAATTTCTGTTGTACCACATTCTCAGCAACCTTTTGGTTATCATTCTTTTAATTTTTGGTAGTATGATAAGTGTAAAATTGTACCTCGATACTAATTTTTATTTGTATTTCCGGATTACTAGTGAGGTTGAGAAATTTTCATATTATCATTGGCTATTCATATTTCCTTTTCTGTGAAATGTCTGCTCATGTCTTCTGCCCAGTTTTTATTAAGACTGGCTATTTAAATTTTGCTTTTCATATTTAAGTCTTTGATTCATCTGTTATTATTTTTGTCTATGGTGTGAGGTTTTTCATTAGGTTATCCAAGAGTGTCCCAGCATCATGTAGTGAATAGTCACTCTTTCCCCCAGTGATGTGCAAAGCCAGCTTATTCGTAATCAGACTTCTGCATATGATTTGGTCTGTTCCAGAGCTCTCTGTTCTTTTCCTTTGCTCAGTTATGTCCATCTGTGTTCCAAAATGATGCTGTCTTAATTACTTAGCATGCAGAAGCTATGGGATAGGGCAGTCCCACCCCATTTTCTTCTCCTTTGGAGCATCCTTGCTATTTTTACTTTTTAGAAATAGGTTGTCAAGTTTCTTGAAAACTCCTATTGTGATTTTTATTGTGATAGCATTGGATGTATATAGAGATCATTTTGAAGAAAATTGACATCTTAATAGAAATAACTTTCATCTTGGAGAACTTTATGTTTCTCCATTTATTAGGGTCTTCTTTATTGGCTATACATTTTTCAAATGTTCTTTTCAGAGCATAATTATTTAGATTTATTTCTATATTCTTTATAGATTTGCTAAAATCCCTTCTTGAAAAGTATATTTCTAATTGTATATCACTGGTATATAGAAATGTAATCGATTTTTCAGTATTGATCTCATATCTGGCAAACTTGCTATAAGCTCTTTTATTTTAATAATTGTTCTGGGAACTATTTTGGATTTATGCAAAAAATCATATGATTTGGGAAAAGATTTCTTTCTTCCTTTCAGTTCCTTTACTCTTTCTTTTCTATCTCTTATTAAGCTGTTGGTTGTATTAGTAGGTATCCCTGTCTTCTTTCTGATTTTAGAGTTTGCTTTTTTAAAAAAATAAACTGAAATTTGGCATAATTTTAGATTTGCAGAATGTTGCAAAGATAGTGCAGAGAGTTTCCATATACTCTTTTTTTTTTTTTTAAAGATTTTATTTATTTATTTGAGACAGAGAGAATGAGAGACAGAGAGCATGAGAGGGAGGAGGGTCAGAGGGAGAAGCAGACTCCCTGCCGAGCAGGGAGCCCAATGAGGGACTCGATCCCGGGACTCCAGGATCATGACCTGAGCTGAAGGCAGTCACTTAACCAACTGAGCCACCCAGGCGCCCCTCCATATACTCTTAACCGAGGTTCCTCCAGTGTTAACGTCTTACAGAACCATGTTACATTTGCATAACTAACACTTGACATGCATGCAATACTATTAAACTACAGACTTGATTCAGATGTCAGCAGTTTTCCACTTTTTGTCCTTTACTGTTTTAGGATTCTCTCCAGGATAAGCCTATTGCATTTAGTGCTCAGTCTCCTCCGATCCGTGACAGGCTCTCTCTTTCCTTGTATTTCATGACCTTGACAATGTTGAAGAGTATTCATCAAGTATTTTGTAGAATGGCTCTCAGTTTAGGTTTTTCAGATCTTTTCTCATGATTACACTGAAGTTACGGATTTTAGGGAAGGATTCCAAATAGATGATAGGCCCTTTCCTCAGATCATATCAGAAAGTACATCCTATACACCTCACCTATCACTGATGATGTTAACCTTGATCACTGAGGGTGAGTTGCTCCTTTTGGAGGCATGTAACTAAGTCCAGCCCACATTCAAGGAGAGAGTGATTAAATTCCACCTGCCAGGGGCGCCTGGGTGGCTCAGTTGGTTAAAGCATCTGCCTTCTGCTCGGGTCATGATCTCAGGGTCCCGGGATTGAGCCCTGTGTTGGGCTTCCTGCTAAGCTGGGAGCCTGCTTCTCTCTCTGCCTCTGCCCCTCCTCCCTGCTTATGCTCTTTCTCTCAAATAAATAAATAAAATCTTAAAAAAAAAAAGTTCTACCTCCTGGAAGGGGCAGATATATTATATATATATAAAATTTGGAATTTTCCAGTAAAGAAAATCTGTGCCTTCTCTTTCCTTCCTTTCTTCCTTCCTTCCTTCCTTCCTTCTTCCTTGCTTCCATAATTTAATCAGTATAGACTCATGGATATTTATTTTATTCTTTGTGTTGTAATCCAGTGCTGTCATTATTTACTCTGATGTTGAAATTGTTCCATATTTGGCCTGTGCGGGTAAAGGGTTTGATGTTGATATACCAATATTGAGTATGATGATTAATGGAGCTTTTTTCTTTATTATTTCAAGTACTTCCTTTTTTACTTTGCTAAGAGGCATTTTACCATTTGGGAAAAATTTTTATTCCTTTAATTTCTGCACTTAAAAATAAGTTACAGATGCAATGACATTTTATACTTAATAAATCACCTAAGAACAAGGATATTTCTTATGTAATTTCAATACTTCTTTCACATGCAAGAAATTTAATATTAATATGAAACTATTACCTAATATATAGTTGGTTTTTCAATGTTTCCCCTGATTCCAAAATGTTAACACTTCTTTATTTTCTTTTTCCTTATTATGTTTTGATTCAGTAACAAATCATTGATTATATTTATTATAACTCTTGCCTTGCCTTTTCCTGGCTTTTATGATATTGATATTTTTGAACAGTCCAGGCCATTTGCTCTGTAGAATCTCTTAGTGTCAATTTATCTGAATATGTCTTCATAATTAGGTCCTATTTAAATATTTTGGCCAGAATGTTCTCTAGGTGATGGGCACTTCTGATTGCTCATAATATCAGGTTATTGCGTTTTCAGTGCTGTGAGCTTGATTTCTCAATCCTGTTTTACATTCATCCTACTAATTTTGATAATTTTTATTTTTGTCCATTTGAAGATTTTTATAATATCCATTGTTTGCTTCTTTTAAGCCATAGCCATACAGAAGGATACTATTCATTTTCCATATAAATGTATAAGGTTTTTAAATGCATTTTTTATTATAGATTTCTGAATTCACTTTATTTTGGGTAAGAAAAAAATATCACCTGTTTGTGATTGTTTAAAATTTAAGGCTTGGCTTTATTTGCTTCAGATTTTTAAGTTTTCCAAATGTACTTGAAAAGAGGGTATATTCTTCATTTGTGGAGTACAAGTCTATATATGTCCATTATATCAGTTTGTACATTTGTGCTGATCACAGCATCAGGGTCTTTCCTGATTGTTTTTTGATGTATCAGTTACTGAGAGAGAGGTATTAAATTCTCCTAATAGAGGATAAATACACTTGTCAGTTTCACTTTGTAGGCCTATCATTATTTTTGTTTTATATGTTATTTTTTTATGTTTTAATTTTTTTAAAGATTTTATTTATTTGAGAGGAAGAGAGAGAGCACTAGCAGGGGGAGGGGCAGAGGGAGAGGGAGAAGCAGACTCTGCTGAGTGGGGAGCCCAGTGAGTGATAGGCTTAATCCCAGGATCCTGAGAGCCTGACCTGAGCCGAAGTCACATGCTTAACCAACTGAGCCACCCAGGCACCCCTCTTTATATGTTTTTAAATTATGTTAATTGGTGAACAAGTTCAGAGATCTGACCTCATTTAATCTTTAGTAATGTTTCGTTTTTGCTTCAAAGTATACTCTACCTTGGGGCACCTGGGTGGCGCAGTAGTTAAGTGACTGGCTCTTGGTTTTGGCTCAGGCCCTGACTGCCCTGTGTCGGGCTCCATGTTCAGTGAGGAGTCCGCTTGGGATTCTCTCTCCCTCTGCCCCTCCCCCCACTAAAATAAACAAATCTTTTTAAAAAAGCATCTTCTGCCTCATATTAATAAAGCTAGATCAGATAATTGTGATTACTATTTGCCTGGCATTCTTTCCATTCTTTTACTTTTCAACTTTCCTATGTCCTTCTTTGTGCACGTTAGCATGTATGTCTATGTGTTTTTGGTTTTCTTTTTTTAAAGGAATATGAGTAGCACTAAAAAATTCAGTAAAAAAATCTTTATATTTTAGTTAGGAATTTAATCTAGTACACTGAATCTTATTTTGCATATAATTTTGGATTCAGTGTTACCATTTATTTTGTACATGTCATTTGTCCTCATTTTTTTCTGTGTCTTCACTTTCCTTTCTTGCATTCATTTAGTTTGTCTTCTCGTTCCATTTTTCTTTTCTGTGGATTTAGAAAGTATACATCAACTGTCATTTTAAAATGGCTACCTTAGAAATGCCTACTTAACTTAATATCTAAAGCTAGTCAGTGTTTACCTCCATCCCCAAAATATAAAATTCCCCGAGAACATGTTAACTGCTGTGGAATGCTCACTCCCTAGATATCACCACACTTGGTTGATAAGGCAGAGCTGTGTTTATTGCTCACCATGATGACAGAGAAGGCCACCTCCACAGATGTAATAGTGTCTGGGGAGGAAAAGCAAAACCAGATTTTGTTGAGAATTTGAAGTTTGATTTCAAATGGATCTTTTGAGTGTGGAGATTTGATGAGGTTTGGGAAAGGTTCATGATATAATAGTTTAGAATCTGTTGAAATAAGGCAAGGATTTGCAGGTGGTGAGTTCAGCAGTTCTGGGTAGTGAACTGTTGCTGTTTTTAGTTGAAGGAGTGAATGGCTCTTATGACAGTTCCCGTAATGAACAGTAAAACATATTGCCTGGGCAATAATGAAGACCATAAAACAGTAATGTCTTGTTACTGTAAACAGTTAACTGGGTGGGGTAGATGATTTCATTCTTATTGTCCAGGCTGGTTTGGTTCTCACTACAGCTGCCCCCACTCCCGATTGCTCTGTGGTGTAGTTACTGAGGATTTTAGTTTTGTATTTTTTAACTTCCCGAGTAAGACATTGTTTTATTATTTTGTATAAGCGGTATTGCTTTGGCTACACCCATGTGTCTACTTTTGGTGCTAGCCATTTCTTCTTGCATTTCAGAACTTTTTTTTGTAGAATTATTTTACTTCTTAGGTACAGTCTTTAAAAGTCTCTTAAAGTGAAAGCCTGTTGGCAGTAAATACTAAATTCCTCTGTACTTGAAAATTTCTTTTTTTCACTTTCATTCTTAGAAGTTGGTCAGACTGGATATAGAATTTGAAGTTGTGTGTTTATTTTTTTCTCAATAGCTTGAAGATACCATTCCACTGTCTTATGGCTCCTGAGAAGTCAGTCTTCAGATTGTGGACATAGCCTTATGGTCTACCACTGAGTGGTACATTTTACAGAGGGAGACATGTGCCTAGCAGGGGTGAGAGGGAAGGGATGGGGTTAGGATCCAGCCCCAGGCTTCTTGTCCTCATTAAGCCCTGCACCCCCGCTCTTGTACACCAGGGCCCAGCAGATCCTCACAGGATTCCAGAGCGTATTTACCTCACAGAAATCTTGAGTCCTTGTATTTATTTGTCTTCCAGAGAATTCTCTTATTTTCATGACAGCTCAATATTTCATTTAAAACAGTTATTTTCTTTCAATCATTTGTTCAGTAATTTTAGTTTTAATGTACCAAGAAGATTTTCTCTGTCTAATTTTGTCCACCATATGATTGATATGTAGACTACTGCAAGCAGAATAAAGTTTTTCCTTAACAAGGCTTGGTACTGTCAAGTTCAAGTTTAATTTTTTTTAAATGGCAATATTGACTTTTCTCCATTACAGGGCTGTAGAACTAATACAGATTGTGTCCCCACCCAAGTGCATTTTAAGAATTTAAACTGCCCCATTTTAAATATTTTCTCAAGTGTGAAACATAGAGGAGTCTAGAAAACCTGAATCACTATTTTAAGTGTATCTTTAGAAGAGGACAGACTCAGGTGAGATGTTTCACTTTTTCCCCATAGCACTATTGACCTCACAAAATTTCTTTCATAAAGAAAATGATAAGAGTGAGCTGTATTTTTATGCTATTTAAGATTAATATTATTATTATTATTATTTTTTTTTTTTTAATTCATGAGAGACAGAGCTAGAGACAAAGGCAGAGGGAGAAGCAGGCTCCCAAGGAGCAGGGAGCCCGATGCGGGACTCGATCCCAGGACGCTGGGATCATGACCTGAGCCGAAGGTAGATGCTTAACCATCTGAGCCACCCAGGCGCCCAAGATTGATATTATTACAAGGAGCAAAACAAGTCAGATGCAAATTAGATTTTATTGTTTTAACAAACTGACAGGATATGCAGGCAGTATGGTGGAGGGTATCAGGTGGAATAAGGAAGGGGAAGATGAGTGTGTGTGTGTGTGTGTGTGAGAGAGAGAGAGAGACGTCTTTCAGTGTTGTCAGGGTGTGTCGCTCTTACGTTAATGACATATGTGTACCTAGGAGGACTCATTTCTAATGGAAAACTTCTTTCTTTTAGTTCTTTTTGTTTGTTCTTCTAAAGCAAATAGCCTACTCATTACATATAAGATTTTACAAAGAGATGGACCATAATGGACAGCATTTGAAAAAAGGTAGGTTAATCAGTCTGCCCAACTTAAAATAGTGCCTCTTTTCACCAAAACGACTGAGTTTCTTTTGGAGGAAATATTATAGGCCATCCAATTTGGAAAGATTTTAATGACAGAAATGCTAAATATGCTAAATGAAATAAACAGCTTCTTTTTTTAATTATTTAGAATTTAAGATGATCAAAATTGTTAGCTTTTTAAAAAAGATTTATTTATTTGAGAGAGAGAGAGAGTGCGCAGGAGGAGGGGAAGAGGAGAGCGAGAGGGAGGGAGAGAGAGAAAATCTCCAGCAGACTCCCAGCTGAGTGTGGAGCCAGAAGCCGGGCTCCATTCCAGGACCCTGAGATGGTGACCTGAGCTGAAATCAAGAGTCAGATGCCACCCAGGCGCCCCCAAATTGTTAGGTTTTTTTTTTAATTAAAAAATCTTTCGGATATTTTCCTCTCTTCCTGCTATTTATGATAGAATTAATGTGACATTGGGCGCCTGGGTGGCTCAGTCGGTTAAGCGACTGCCTTCAGCTCAGGTCATGATCCTGGAGTCCCGGGATCGAGTCCCGCATCGGGCTCCCTGCTCGGCAGGGAGTCTGCTTCTCCCTCTGACCCTCCTCCCTCTCATGCTCTCTGTCTCTCATTCTCTCTCTCTCAAATAAATAAATAAAATCTTTAGAATTAATGTGACATTATTTGCTCATTTATGTACTCTTACATTGAAGGAGCACTTCTTGAGCGCTGTGGGAGGTAATAGCGGGACACGGTGATTAGGAGATGTCTCATGCCCCCAAGGAGCTCACTGTCTGGGTAGAGAGACAGACAAGTAAATAGGCAATTAAAATAAAATGCCACCAACTCCAGAATGGTAAACACAGAGTATAGTCATTACTGTAACTGGTTATGTTTGGATTGCTGTGTTGACCATGTTCTAGTTCATACCCTAACTGTATATCTTACCAGCAGCAGTCTATAAATAAGTGTTATTAATTTATCATGGAGAAACTGGGATGCGGGAGTTAACCCTGCCCTGCAGACCTCAAAAACTCAAATACTCATTTTGTGTGTGTGTTGCACTCTAGTAGATATAACTTTCCAGGACAGTACAGATTCTTTATGTCAATTTTACAGTGCCAGTGCAAGCTGTGAATGATAAATTTTTTTTTAAGATTTTATTTATTTATTTGATAGAGAGCGACACAGCGAGAGAAGGAACACAAGCAGGGGGAGTGGGAGAGGGAGAAGCAGGTTTCCCGCTGAGCAGAGAGCCCGATGCAGGGCTCCATCCCAGGACCCTGAGATCATGGCCTGAGCAGAAGGCAGACATTTAATGACTTAGCCACCCAGACGCCCCTGTGAATAATAAAATTTTAAGGAAACAATTGTTTTATGAAAACTATGTAAAAATATTTGTTAGTTCCTTGGCCATACAGCTGTAATTAAAAAAACGAAAGATTTATGCAATCTGAAGAGAAACCAGAGTGTCAGCTGAAATTAAAGGAAGGCAATATGATTTATTCAGCTGATGATGACTTTAGAGACCCGTAAGTGTAAATAAGAATTTTATTTTCCAAGCAAAATGTTTTCATGAAGCCCTTAAGAGGATTGAGAAAAGACAAAGGCAGCAGTAGTTACTAGTTCCATAAGCAATCTTAAGTTTTAGCGTTTAGAGTCCCAACGGTGTCACATGCAGCTCCTTACCTACATAATTCCCAGCCTGACTATGCAGAACTGGTCCTGAGAATAAGTAGCCGGGTGTTGAACTATAATGCAGAACTGCAGTCCTGTTCATGATGGCAAGAAAAAAAAGAGGTAAAACCAGAAAGTCAGGTACACTGTGGGAACCTTACTATAAGAGCTGATAAGGTGTGCCTGGTGGTACAGGTGTTGGTTTGGCCACTTTCTGCGAGATGCCTACCACGACTGCTGGCAAGGGCGAGGGGCACCGGACCGCCTTCGAGCATTTCCTTACTCATCCCCAGGACTTACTCTAGGGGCCTGTCTCTGCCAGAGCACATGCAGGTTGGTTACCTAAGTAAGTCACTTCTTTTTGAAGGAGCAAGGGGAGGGTGCATTGGAGGGAGCTGTGTAGGCAAACAGTAGTGTCTGCTCTTATCCTAACTAAAAAGTGACGTAAACATTCAAGCATAGAAAGATTAGTTATAATCCAGGAAGTATGGAAACACAGTGTGTATGAGGCCCTGAAGCATGGGTAAGACTTCAGTGGCTGACAAATGCCTAAAAGAACTCCGTAAAAGCCAATTAGAATAAAATAAACAGTGTAGTAAAGAGGAATGAGCACTCCACGTAGAGTCAGACTGGAGGTAGCAAAAGCCTGGAATAATTTGTAAGCCATGAGTTTCTCTGGAGCTTGTGAGGAGGTGGAGGTGTGATAAGGGGAGGCTGTACTGTGGGTGGGCTCAAACTGTGGGGAATTTTGAATAGTACGCTGAGGGATTTGCACTTCTGTTCTTCCTTTCTTGTGGTGTCGGAAGCTAAGGGGTATGTTGCAGATCTAGGTCATACACTGGTCTGTTTTAGGAAGAGAATACCGATGGGAGGAGAATTTGAAGGCAACTGGAATCATTAGGAGGAATTTTGTTATTTCTCATGCACAAAATTTTACAGTTTACATATTCTGTCAGACCTACATTCTGCCTAATTATTTTCTCATTGGTCTAATCACAGAAAGCGTATGTTCTGCTAACCACCTTCACTGTTAGAGCTCTGTGTGGGTGGGGAGGGTGCGTGGGTGTGTGCCCAGGCACACATGTGCAAAGAAAATCTACAGATACCCCAATGCTTCTTACTTCAAAGATACCTTCTTATTTGCTCCAGGGCACAAGTTTTGGGGAGGAACAAAATGACCAATTTCAACATTGCTGACATTGGAAATATTCATATTAAATGCAACCAAGGAAAAACTTAGAATGTTAAATGGTCATTTTATTATAGAGAAGAGACAGATGGCTTTCCTCCTTTCTCCAAGGGTTAGGCCAAGTTTACAAGGGCTCTGAGAAGAACAGATGATACAGAATATTGCACCGTTGTCTAGGAACAATATTACAATTCTGTGACAGGTGTGCCATAATAAAAGTAAAGTTTCCCTAATAGTAGTGGTGTAAGTCGAAAGATAGTAGAGTTCAAAAACGGAAGTATAACCTTAAGGCTCTTTTAATTTCAAGTAACCACAAATAAGTAACCAGCTTAAAAAGGAAATATTTGGATTATGCTACTGAACATTTCAGGGATAGGCTTTATCCAGGTTCTGAATGATGCCATCAGCTCTCTTTTTCTCTGCCTCTAAAGACTTGCTGCCTGTGATTGACCTCATTTTCAATCAGTCTGTCTTCATAAAATGGAGAGAAAGCCACAGAAGTGCCAAGATTTTAGCACTTGCCACCTTTGAAGGATACAGGAACTTTTCCTATAAAAGCTCTCAGGAGAGTTTTGATTGGTCTGGTTTAAACCAAGTTATCTATCCCTGAGCCAATTAATATAGAGGGATCTAGGAGCATGTGTAACTGCGCTTGGCAAGATTTGGGTTGAATACCCATCCCAAAGCAAGTGATGGACCGTGATTGGTGGAGAAATGGTCCCTGAAAGCAAAACTGTTTCTTTTTTTCCACCAGAAAGAGGAAGAGGTACTGGTGGTAGAAAAATAACAATCTCCACTCTCAGTGTGAAGAACCACAGGGAGTTGAAGTGCAGCTTTCACATCTATACTTACTGTTTTTCCTACCTGCATTTCTGGCCACAGAGTCAAATTCTCTTCAGAGTGAAGATTTTGCCAGTACCCTTTCCAGCAACTCTTTTGAGTACAGTTAGCTCAATGCCATAATTTATAGTTTTGTTATCCTTTGACCTCTGTAGCAATTACTTTTGTAACTTAAAAAAAAAAAAAAAATCATTCCCAAGAGGGCTTAAAATGAAGGGTGGGGACGTGACCAAGTCTGAGATCAAGAGACTCTGCCCTTGGCTAATGAGATGTTTTGGTTTTATGTTTTGAAATGTTCAAAATCAACATTTCAAGTGGAGAAAGAATGTATCCTGTAACTCCCAAACTCATGTCTGGCTCACCCCGTGTCTTGTCTCTCACTAGCCCTTTACCTTTTTTTTCCTGCCTCTGTTCCTCTCCGCTCCTACTCCCCAAACCTCCCTCTCTTCTTTGCCTTCCTTTTCCACCTTCTCTGCTTGATCACTGTCCAGATACCACTTTCTTGCATTGATTTAGAAAGAGTTATACAGTTTACACTCTGAAGATTTGGGAATATTGGAATGCCGTTCTTCGTGCCAGCTTAATTTCACTTGCAGTCTTGCTGCCATTGGGGTAATGGTGAGAGCTCTTGTATGAGTCATCCGTCTGGCACAGTGGCTTAAACCAGGACAACTTCTTTTTTTTTTTTTTTAAGATTTTATTTATTTATTCATGAGAGGCACAGAGAGAGAGAGAGAGAGAGAGAGACAGGCAGAGGGAGAAGCAGGCTCCCAAGGAGCAGGGAGCCCGATGCGGGACTCGATCCCAGGACTCTGGGCAGACGCTTAACCATCTGAGCCACCCAGGCACCCAAACCAGGACAACTTCTAAGACCAATGGAGTGCCCATATTACTAGCCAGGTAGCTAGTTACCTATCTATACAATCTTACCCAAGGGAAAAACTAAGCAAGAACAATAGAGCACCAGTCATCAACAAAGGACTTCTACATGTGCACATCTTAAATATACTGTTAAAATTCTGTGCTCACCTTTCTTTTCTCAGCTATTCCATGCTTTTTGCAGATATATCTCCAATATTAAGTTATTAACATTATTTTGCTATGTGAACTTTCAGATAACACACGTTCTTCAATTCATTTAGCCTTCTCTCTTGGAGAGTTAGAATGTGTTCAGATCCCAGCTCTCTTTGTGGAACAACCTACTTTCTAAAGAAGCCAGTCTTTAAATAGGCTGTCTCCTCTGCATTTTATAATACAGGCAGGTGCTAACTTAGGGCTTATTTTTAATTATTTGATGAAATTGTTTCTAATTATTATTTGATTTCCCCTCTGAAGTTTTTACCAGAGTGACTCTAAAATGTCTAACTTTTACAAAAGGATTATTGTTTTGCTATGTAATCAACAAAGGTTAGATTAACATATTTAACAAAATCTTTCCAAGTGAAACTTAAAAGATAGTTATCATTGCATCTGATTCATATGTGAAGGTACAGAATAAAAGTTAAAGACCACCTTCCCAGTTTCCTTGGCAATGTTGGTCATACCTGTACTTCTCTTTTCAGGAGAAGGAATGATACAACTATAATCTCCTATTCTGTGTTTACTGCAGGTAAAACAGCATAATCACGAGTCCCAGTAGACTGATGCGGTATTGGTCATAAAGGATGCTTGGCCCCTGGCTTAAGAACAATTGGCAAGACCTCTGTGTAGTCACAGATACTCACTCAAAGGTGGGCAAGGAGGAAGGAAGAGACTAAGATTCCTGCCCCCATGGAGTGAACTTTGCCTTTGTGAACATCCATTCAGGGTAAATAGGAGGTGATCTGCTGAGATGCTTATCTTTATGTAGATATGGAAATATGCTCTTGCCCAGAGTAAGATATACCTTCTTTAACTTCTATCAATAGATATGTTCAGGTTACTGGTATATATAGAGGTGTATGTTTTTATTCCATTATTAATATCCTAGAGGAGACCACAAGAAAGGAGATTTGTCCTCAGTGCATCAAGGTAATATCCTGAATGCATTTTTCGGTACACACGGTGTTAGGACTCCTAGTTTTGGAAATGAGAAATTCCAATTGTGCTTTGCTCCAATTAGTGTACTGATCACTTAGTTTTTTTGATAGGATGAATTGGCAACTTATTTATAGGAGATAGTTTAATCTACTAGGAAGAGCATTACCTTGGAATACCTGACATGTTTCAGATTCAGCTCTGACATTTGCCACTGGCCATATGGCCTTGGTAACTTATTTAGCCTTTCTAATAATTATATTCATAAATTAGAATCAAAATGGGAGACTGGGTTCCAGATGAAGATTCAAGTCATTTCCAACACTGAAAGATCTGTTTCCCTAGAATATTCACAAGTATATGGGGATACTAACATTTGTTTTACCTTTATCCTAACAGGTAATGCTTTTATAAAAGTTATTAGAAAATTTAAAGTTTAGTATAATATTATAACTTTTCTGTTTCTATGAAAAAAAAGTCACTTCATATTTTTCAGACTGTTGTTTATATATGATTCTTTGAATTAAAATTCAGTTTTTAATTTGACATTGGCTTTATGGTAAATTCCTAAAATTCTGATAAACTCCATATTATAATCACTTTAGTAAAAACAATTATCTGGAAATGCCACTACTTTAACGTGGCCCTGAACATTCTCTTGTCATCCCACACCTTTTCTAAGTGAGTAATGTCACAGATTACCTGCGTATTACCCAGCCCTATTCCTTCCCCTTTTTGAGCTTTAAGAATCTTCTTCCTTTTAAATTAAATTTAATATGAGAAAAAATTTCACTGCTTGGAAGTCTATTAGATGCCCCATTGTTTCTTTTTTCATTTTTAAACTTTTAACTGAGTAACTTAAGACCATGAAGAATTCCTAAATGTAATGGAACCAAGAAGTTTTTGATTCACTCACTATGCTGCTGATAGTTATGAAGTAGTAAAGGACTTATCCATTATACACAATACATTTAAAACTTCATTGCCCAAAGATTTTTCTTCCTCCAAAAAAGTCATTCCCCATAGCTCTTGCAATCCCTTGAAAAATGTTTGAAAAAATTTTCAAATCTCAACTATGCTTTGCTCCCTGTCTGCTGAGACACACAGATCGTTTCCCCACATGGCAGCTGATTTAACCCCCCTACTCCCTTCTCACCAGAAACCCCACACTCTAACTTCAAAAACATCATCTACTTCTTGACCTTTCTATCTGTAGCTCTCCATCTCAGTCCATCAGTTTGAATAAGCAAGCTAGTTCATGATATCAAAATATTTGTGTAAATGGAACCAGTCATAATTTATTGCTTCTAAAATTATTTCATGGGATTGTGGTAGGCACTGTTTTTGCTGAGGCATTGAGGTTAATCTCAGTGGAAATTAGGCCTGCACCAAATGTTATCCTAGGATATTTTGAGAAAAAATCTCTCTAATCACAGTTTACTTACTATTTGTCTAGATTAAGAACTTCCAAATAAGTGTTGGTAATAGTTGGACATCTATTGCTGCAAATGATAATGCTCCTCTTTTGAGCTTAGCAAAATTCAGAGACTTGTTTATATTTCTCAAGAACTTTAATAGGAGGGATTTCCTAGAAGAGAAAGGGAAGGTTCAGAGATCTACTCAAGGTTTTCCATGTAGCATGCGAAGGAGGGAAAGAGAGGAAAAGGAGGGAAGAAAGAAAGAAGAGAGGAAGGAAGGAAAGAAGGAATAAAGAAAAGAAAGAAGGGAAGGAGGAAGATGACCAGAAATCTGCAGGCTGCATGAAGACTGCATTATGCTCTCAGTTCCCAAAAGAGAAGCCCAGCAGATATGTGCCATGGGATAAATGCTACCATTTATTGAGCACCTACTGTTTGCCAGGCCCTGAACTAGATAAGTTACTCACATGAACTGTAATCTTTCATCACTCCTCTATGCAGTAAGTATCATCCCTGTTTTACAAAGGAAACAGGTGGGGCGCCTGGGTGGCTCAGTCAGTTAAGTTTCCAACTCTTGGTTTTGGCTCAGGTCCTGATATCAGGATCCTGAGATCGAGCCCTGCATTGAGCCCCACATCGGGCTCCGTGCTCAGTGCCCAGTGCCAAGTCTGCTTGGGATTCTTTCCCTCTCCCTCTGCCCCTCCCCTCGCTCATGTTCACTCACTCCCTCAAATAAATAAAATCTTAAAAAAAAAAAAGGGGGGGAAACAGGCTATAGGCTGAGAGAAGATAAAAAAATTGTCCAAATATGCAGAGCTAGTAAGTAGTAGAGATAGGATTCACATCTTTGCTCCAGGGCACAGTATTCTATAAAAATAGACTTATCACTGTTTCTATTAGCTGTTATATTACTTGCTAGACAAGAAGAACATCATTATCTATCTTTCCCATTCATCATAAAACTAAATAAAAATAAAAAAATAACTTGTAAAAGAGTACAGATTGTTAGGTAATGCAGTCATGATCACACGAACAATTTACTTCCTATTTGATGATTTTGATAATAAAGTAGTTACTGGTTTACAACATAATACCATCCCAGAACTGTTTGCTGGTAATAGGAATTTATGGTCATCAATCTTTTACCATTGGTGCAAAGTTCAAGTTTAATTATGTTCCAGTTGCCTGTGCTGAGGTTAGGTGATGTGAGTGTACTGTCCTGTAATCAGAGATTTAATTCGTACTTAACGGAATCTCCACCAAGTGTAAGGAGGCCTGAGTGACAGAGCAGGGGCAGTAACATAATCCTTACTTTCAGGGAACATCTAAACTAGCCAGAACATCTAAACTTACCCATGCTTAAAAGAAACAAGGTAACATGAGATTAAAAGCTAAATTGTGAAGAATACACTGTATATGCTGAGTGTAGAAGCTCGAACAGAAATGAACAGTCTGGAAGAAGGTCAGCAAGGTGGCCACCCAAGAGCCACCAAAAGTTGACATTTACCTTCATGAACTCACCTCTAGAATGTGGCCTGTAGCCGAGATGACAAAATCTGATCTGAACATTCAGTTATCTTGAATAGGAATCCATTTCTCAATGACAGTTTTAAATAAACCACACTTTCACAATGCCAATCTATAATCCACAGTTAAATGTATTACATTTAACTCAAGATTCTGATTTGACAGAGAGGAAAACAAATAACCATTGATGGTTTTGGATGTGGTGTATGCGGCTTGCATGCCAGCGTATGTTTTGTGAAAGTGGCATGAGAAATTAAGTCCTGCTTTTAAGGTAGAAAAACCTCACAGTGGCTGGAGAAATGGTGTGTGGAAGGAGGGGGAAGAGGAGGGGTTAGAGAGGCTTTAGGGGAGGCTACTGGAATAATCGTGATTTGTTAATGGGGGCCTAAAATAATGAGACTTCAGTATGAAGAGAGGAAATAGACAAAAATATTTGAACTAACAATTTACAGAATGGGCTGTGTGTGAGAAAGGAGAGGGGTTATAGACCACTTCTTAATTCATTAATCTCCTCTTCAAGAAAGCAGGTGGGGGAGAGTTAGAGGGAAAAACTCATCTTCAGTTCTGCTTGTTGCTTCCTTGAAAAAGGTGAACTGTTAAGTCAAAGAGAATGATTGGTAATAAAAATAAGGTTTGAGTTTACTTGAGAATATATAATTGATACTACTTGTCCAGTCCTTTATTCAGTACAATAGCCACCACTGAGGATGAGGTATATGTGTCCTCAGTTACCTGAGCTTCCCATGGGATCTGAAAATGTCCCTAATTGGAGACAGCTTTGAAAAAGGAACAGTAAGGGGCACCTGGGTGGCTCAGTTGGTTAAGTGGCCGACGCTGGATTTCGGCTCAGGTCATGATCTCAGGGTCCTTGGAACCAGCCGTGCATCCGGGCTCCATGCTCAGTGGGGAGTCTGCGAGTCTGCTTGGGATTCTCTCTCCTCTGCCTCTTCCCCTACCCCCCTGCACCTGCGCGCACACACTCTCTCTCTCTCTCTTAAATAAATAAATCTTACCAAAAAAAGGAACAGTAAGATACGTAAACCATAGAGTTAAAACACAGCACGTTGCATAACCAGTACTAAGCGATGTGTCAGGTATACACAGTAAATCAGAGTGTTCACCATGTAATGGTTGGCATGTGAGAACATGAAGGATAATTAACATTATAGTGAATTTCTAAAAAACAGTGTCTAATTTATTACCCTGAATAAAGTCTAGTGTCCTCATTTTTTAAAAAGCCACTTGCAATTATTTTTGAGAAAACTAGTCATGCTGATTTGTGAATAGCCAGAATTTGAGAAAAAAAGGACAAAAATATTCAAGAGTATAAAATATTAGTTATGTAGGAATATTTCAATACCACACGTGTAATCATGACTATTTGGTAGCCTACTCTGTCTGCATATATTTGTATATAAATATGTATGTTAGGAAATTATGTATCTACAAACTCCATCCATCCATTCATCCCTCAAGAGTCATTTAGTGCCTCCTGTGCATGGACCAAATACTGTGCTAAATATTGTGAATAGAGAGATTATTAGATGGGCCCCTGGCTTTCAGAAAGCATTGACAAACAAGGGGGCAAGCATGTAAAAAATATAATTCAGAATAGTAATGGGTGTGGTGGTGTGGACCATGCCATGAAAACATTGCAGGACTCACAGAAAGCTTCTCTGAGGAGGTCATCCTTAGCTGAAATCTGAAGGATTAGTGAAAATTTGCCAACTGAAGTGGTGGAGATAATGTTATTGGTAGTAACAGGAGTAATCAATCAGCTTTCGAAATATTGAGCATTTTAAAACAAAGGATCCCATGCTCAGTATTTGAAAAATTGCCATTAGGCAATTTCTAAGTATATCCAATGAAATGTCCTGCCGTATGTGCTTGGAACCCATTAGTCATAACTTGGTGATATAAAGTACGTTCTTGACCTATGACAGGAATATTATTGCTGGAGTTGCTGTACTAAGAAATGTGATCACATTTACCATCTGGTGAAATAGCTGTCTCGCCCAGGTTGAGGTTCACAAATGACTAAAGCCCTGAGTAGCCCACAATTACTCAGTTGCCCAAAGGCCTACAAGTAGACTGGAAAGTTGTCTGTGTTTCATCAGATCCCTGAAGTTTGGAGTGAGGGCAGGGAGAAGAGGCATTTATTGCTTTCTCTTTTATTTTCCTTGTAGTTTGAAGTACTTCAGTTCTCGTGTCAATCAAATTTAGTGGGTCAGTGTTCATGTCATGACACTATGTTGGTAGACTCTGGGGACATGATGACTGGAAAGAAAGAAAGAAAGAAAAAAAAGAAAAGAAAAGAAAGAAAGAGAAAGAAAAAGAAAAAGAAAGAAAGAAAGAAAGAAAGAAAGAAAGAAAGAAAGAAAGAAAGAAAGAAAGAAAGAAAGAAAGAAA
>NW_023270454.1:29264155-29275203 GCF_011800145.1 Mirounga leonina
AAAGAAAGAAAGAAAGAAAGAAAGAAAGAAAGAAAGAAAGAAAGAAAAAGAGGAAAAGGAAAAGGAAAGAAAAATGCAATCCCCGCCTTCAAAGGGCTTATATTCTAAGTTTATCTTTAAAATTGTTCTATGCTGTACAATATTTTTAAAGGCATTTAAATGTGTATTTTCACATTTAAGTGAAAATATAAGCAGCTTTGTAATGTGAAGCCGGAGTACATAAATTGCTCTAAGTGGCTACTTGTTGGACCTCAGTTTTGCCTTGTATGTGTGATAATTAACACAGTTTTTCAGGTACATTTCTGAACGAATAAGGTTTAATTTCTCTTTGGTTCTGTTAAATTACTGAAGTGATATTAATGGGAAATTTCTCACTCTGCCAGATGATTTGGCACTTGAACTTTATTTTTACTACTTGTTTATTTGTCTATAAAATTAATAAAATTAAGAAGTGAAATGCATGATTGATTCTTGGCATTTTCAGGGAGGGAAATTGAAGCTCAGTGGAATAAATAGGTAGATAAAAATGTCTGAACATATGAATAGAAGTGATGAGATAATACCAAAAGAGAAAAGAAAAAAAGAAAAATTAAAAAAAGCAGCTATCCTACCTCTTCTGTCAAGAGTGAGAACTCTAAGAGAAAACATCTGGAGCAAAAGAGGAAATGAAGTGAGTGATACATTTGAAACTGTTAAAAACTGCTGAATTTTCTGGTAGCAAGGGAACCTATTAAAAGCTACCATAGGAATCCTGGATATTCAAGCACCTTGAAGGGGTAATTTTAACAGGATAAGGAAAGAATTAAATACAGAGCACAAGGAAAAATTTTAAAAGCGAGAAGAGGAAAATAAAACAAATCTAAGTCCAAAAAAACCCTGCCTAGGGATATTGCCCAGGAAGGTGGATTTAGCCAAGTAGGCACTAAGCCTAGTATTTCTTATTTCCCTTTTCATGCCACAAAATATGAAGTAATCGCCTTAGTAGGACTTATTACAGTGATCAAATCACCTAACAATCTGAAATGTTTCCTTTCATATGAAGATCCTGTTTTGTTTTGTTTCTTGAGTAAGAAACAGTAAGGACAGTCTTTTTTTTTTTTTCCAGTTTTTTGTTTTGTTTCGTTTTTTGCCTCAATCTATAATCAGGTTCTGTGGAAAATATAATTCCAAATATCCATAAATCTTTTGTCATTGGAAATGAACGTGATGACCCTAGAAAAACATGAAAGTCAAAGAGTTTTCATACTTTTAACATGTAGTATGAATAGCATGACTTGTTTCTCTAATTCTGAAAATTCTAAATTCCCCATGAAAGAGGTTAAATTATTTTTCTTTTGTCAAGATTTGAAGTCTCAGAAAATGCAATTAATATCTACACGTCACTAAATTTTCATTAAATAGTTTATTTTAGCCTCCACAGAATCTTGTTCTCTAGTGAAGATTGATTGTTTCAAAACTGCTAAGTGAATTTTCTACCAAAAAAATATTTATACCAACTATATCTAATTCTGTCTCTGGAGCCTACATATATTTCATGTTTTAAAAGTATTTCAAGAGATTAATTGCATGTATTGATAATAAACATTGTTAAAATAAATAAATATATACTTACTTGTGGATAGTATAAAAACGAAAGTGATATAAGTAGAATTTTACCTTTTCTAACCTTACTGTAAGTATTTATACCTTAGACACACACGTCTGTGTGCATATGTATGTGTGTGTGTGCATAACCTCCATACGTGTAAATATATACACACACATATGTACATATAGTCTGTATGATGGGGAATAGATTGAAAAAGCAAACAAAACAGCAGTAAACATTCTGTCAGTTGTTTGAAACATTGTTGTAACTTAAATTAGCTCAGGTGCATAAAAAACTAGGAAGTTTAGAAATTTTAATAGAATTGATGTTAGATAATGAAAATGTATTCCATTTATTAAGCATTTTCTTTATGCCATACTCCACTCTATTGTTCCTTCTTGGCACCACTCCAACTGGTATTCTATCTGATAAGGGATAAGGGATGTATTTCTTATCAGGAGAGTCAGATGGAGCCTCTGTCAAATGAATTCTGAAATGTACTTTTATGTTCTAAAGGCTGACCTTTTGAGCTGTGCAGTAAATAAGAAAAAGGATTTGCCCTGTGGGACAGCAATCCTCCCTTATTTACCAGTGGGCACTTTGGAAGAGTTTTATAAAAGTGACATAATTAGGAAAAGGTATTATAACATTTCCATTGGAGGCAGTCACTTTCCTCAATGGGATTAGAGCTTCCCATGGTCGTCAGAGGGCAGACCCTTGCCCAATACAGGATTCCCCTGGGTAGTGCATACCTTGCAACACTTCTATTAGCAAATGTTTTTTTCTCGTTTCATAATACGTTGGTATTTATAAGTTGGTTTCCATGGATATTGCTTGTAGACAGTTACAATATTTGGTGATAACAGTTCTGTATAGACCTTGGAAAAAAATAAAATTTTCCAGAAAATGTTGTAGTGGGTAACGTTCTATTAACATGTTCTATGTATAATTGCATATTTTTTTGAGATACTACACACACGAAAGGAAATGTGATTAGGTTCTTAAATGGGGGGGAGAAAAAGCCAAGATTTTTTTTTTAAATGACCTCCTATACTACCTGGTTTATTCCTTTATTTTGCTGAAGAGGAACCTGAAGCCTAGAGCCATTATATTGAACACCTATTTCCTTAAAATCATCAGTACATCAATCTGGATTGAAATGCTCTGCTCTTCTGTTTGCATTTATTAATGTACAAGTCCATGGGGCGCCTGGGTGGCTCAGTCATTAAGTAACTGCCTTCAGCTCAGGTCATGATCCCGGGGTCCTAGGATCGGGCTCGCGTCAGGCTCCCTGCTCAGCGGGAAGCCTGCTTCTCCCTCTCCCACTCCCCCTGCTTGTGTTCCCTCTCTCACTGTCTCTCTCTGTCAAAAAAAAAAAAAAAAAAGTACAAGTCTGTGGATCTATTCTTAGATGTCAAATGTTGAATAATGAATTTTGCTGGAATGCCTAAAATTTCTTTTAAATTCTGAGAACATTTTTTCACATGCTTTGTTGATAAATCATCTCATTGAAAATAAATATTCAAGGGGCATCTGGGTGGCTCAGTCAGTTGGGCATCTGTCTTCATCTCGGGTCATGATCCCAGGGTCCTGGGATCGAGCCCAGCATCGGGCTCCCTGCTTAGTGCAGAGCCTGCTTCTCCCTCTTGTTCTTGCTCTGTCTGTCTCTCTCTCTGTCAAATAAATAAAAATAAATAAAATCTTTAAAAACTAAACAAATATTCAATAAGTATAAATGCTCAAAATAAATACTTGGAAGTTTTTTGTTTTTTTAAACACTCATATTCAGGCACTGTACCTGAAATTCTCTGATACTCTAAAATTACAGATTATTTTCATCTCACTATGATATATTCTAAAACAAACTCATTTTATCACTTTCATAGACATCATCACCAAAAATTTATGTATCTAAACATATGAGCCTAAATGCCTTATGCTGCTGATCAGCCATTTAAATATTGTCTTTTAAAATCAGGCTGGAAGTCACGATAATGCTTTGATAAGCATAACATGAATGCTGTCCAAATTTTATTATCACACTACTTAAATATTTCTCTTAGCCTTAGATAAATTCATATCTAGAGTACCTCAGTATTTGCAAGTGTAGCAATGATACAGTTTAGATAAAAACTGAAAGAACCAAGCCTATCGCAAAATCCTTTAAAGATGTCTTGATTAATGATGTCATGACCTTTTATAAATACATTTAGGCAATGAAATTCATCTATTCAAAGAACATGCAGAAGGAGCAGCCTGTAGGTGCCTTTTGGTAGTGGTTACTTGTGGAAAAAATGCCCGGAACAGGTGTTAGGTAGATGAGAGATTATATTCATAGCCCTTCCTTCCTTCTTAAATTTTGATGCTCTTAAAGTAATTCTTTAAATGTATATTCCCATTTCAATATTCCTAAATATCTTAAGCTCAGCTGGGATGCTTTGGAGGAGGTCCTACTTTTTTTTTTTCTTCCTATTTCTACCTACCTCTAACCAGCACTCTCTCCCTTTATTCTTGCCCTATTTATTGAAAGTAGAAGCGAAAATGACAAGATGATAGCGCATCATAGAAAAATTTTGCTTTAGTCTAAATACAATATTAATTTCGTTTCTTAAATTTAGTTTCTCACATTTCTTTCAATACTACAGTGGTTCAGTTGTTGACACATGGAATAAAGGTATATTGTTGATCATTCATATGAACTGTTATTGAATTATTACTAATTTAGAAGTGACTTACTCAGTGTGTGTTTAGTAAACAGCCACACACACATTAGAGCATCACACTAGGCAGGCCTACGTGTTAATGAGATTTCTTTTTTTTTAAACTAATTACAAGATAGTAATAAAGAGTACTAGAAGTAGTCTTTAGGGTAGAGAAGAACATGAATATTATACTTTGCCTTGGGAGCAGTCTCTGAATTAACATGGATTAGCGACCTAAATCTTGGCGTTATTTCAGTAGTAGTGCAAGGATATGAGGTGATGTTTCTGTAAAAATGCATAACTACCTGCAGGTAATAATCGACTGAGGGTAAGTAACCACATATTTCAATGGCTGATCAGTCTTGAAAAAAAATCTGAGCAAATAGGTGAGGGTTTGATATATTATGTCACTTAATCCCCCCAACAGTCATAACACTGATACTATTATTATGCTTTTTTGGTAGAGTATAAAATGCTAATACAAAAATTAAGTGTTCAGTATTTTCACAATCTATTGATGAATCTGTGTCTTCTACTACAATGAAAAAAGCAACTTAATAATGATAGCAAATATCTAATGCTTATATCGTTTTGGCAGATTAAGTCAGGAATGTTACTTGAGTAACATGAGTCACAGTAGGGATCCATGCAACTTAGCCCTGTATGAGGAGCTGTGGGTTCTGTTCTTCCACGGGTAGAGTCTTCCATTGTTTGCCTATATGGCTGCAATGATAGTAATTATTGAACACACACACACACACACTCACACACACACTGACCACTTATTGAACAGCTGACTTGTTAGGCACTTTTGTAAACACTTTATATACATTCTCTCATTTGATTCTCACAACAGTCTTGAGAGTTAATGAATAGTTTCCACATTTTAAGGAAGAGTATCTGTAGAGTTTAAATCAGAGTTCTTAACAGTGGATTCTGAATACTGACACTGAGCTGATGGTTTCTGTTGTGTTGTTTAACTGGGTAGGGACAGTAGGGTATAATGGTTAAAAATATAGGCTCTGAAGTCTAGAGCAAAGGTCCTGTTCCAATTCCATTACTCTTAGCTGTAATGGCTTTTGCTCTGTTGTATTACCTCTCTGTACCTGAGTTTCCCCATTAATAATAATGGGTATAATAATAGTAGCTATGGATAGGGTTGTGTTGGAAGATTGAATGAGTTAATATTTATAAAATATCTGGTACATAGCATGTACCACATAAAGTTTGCTTTATTGTGGTGATTTTGTTTTATACAAATATTGTAGAAGTCTTGTTTCTTAAACATTAAAGTCCCGCCTTTTTGTTATTTCATATATTATGTACATTTCCTCAATTGGTGTTTATAAGTTATTATTAAATTTATTACTATGCGTTGTTATAATTCTGTGAAAGACATTTTCCCCTATGCAGTTTCTGGTATTTGCTGTTATAAAGAAAAATTATTGATATTTGCATATTGATCCTATATTTAGTCACTTTACTAAAGTCTCTTCTTGTTCTGAATGGTTTTTAAAAGCCAGAAACTTTGGAATCATCTTGGACACCTGTTTTTCTCATACCCTACACCAAATCATATCAAATTTACCTTCAAAGTATATACAGCACGTAACCATTCTTTACCTCTCCCTCTCCTACCATACTCTAAGCCACTCCATCCTGTACCTGATTATTTCCAAGCTTTTCCAGTATCAGTGCTTTACCCTACTGTAGTCTGTTCTCACGGGAGTCTAGTATCAACTAAGGATCATTTTTCTCTTCTCTTTCTTTACAACATTTATTTTCTTTTCTTTCTTAGCTAAATAGCTACACCCTCCTCTCAAAAAAAAAGAAAAAAATCTTGAAAATAGTGGTGAGAATGGCCAACCCTGTCTTTATTCTAGCTTTAATGAGAATGATTTTAATTTTATTTAATGTAAAACTTTCAGTTAGTTTCTGTTAAATAACTTTTACCATGATTTGAAAGTTTCTTGCTATTTACATTTTACTCATTTTTTTAACCTAAGTAGTTGATTTTATCATGCTGTTTCAGCATTTATTAATATGATCCTGCAGTTTTTCTCCTTTTAATATTCTAAAAGGTCAATTTTACATTCACTTCATGTTCATGAACTAAATTCACATTCTGTCATGAAGTATTCCATCTTTCAATCCACTGTTGGATGATATATGATGAACTTTTATTTGGTATTTTTGCATTTCCCTCGATTTTTAAGTAAAATTGGTCAAGATTTTTAATATTTGATTTTGCCATTTAAAAGAACTTTGATATAAGAGTTTTTCATTTATTAGAGATTTTTCATTTTTATTTGATTTTCCAGCTTTATTGAGATATAATTGGCATATAATACTGTGTAAGTTTAAGGTATACAATGTATTGATTTGATACACCTATATATTGCAATGTAATTACCACCACAGAGTTAGCTAACATCTTCCTCATGACACATAATTCCATTTCTTTTGTGTTGAGAACATTTAAGATCTAATTCCTTAGCAACTTTGAAGTATATAATATAGCATTGTAAATTATATCCACAAAATTTAGGCTAGTTTATTTTTTTATTAATTTAGGTAGATATCTGCCATTTTCATTTTTTTTTAGTATATGTGCTGCCGAAGCGAGCACCATTTTCATTTTTTAACAAGTGCTCATATAACATTGGAATTGTATGTTTTCTTTCTTTCTTTTTTTTTTTAAAGATTTTATTTATTTATTTGAGAGAGAGAGAATGAGAGAGAGCACATGAGAGCAGGGTGGGTCAGAGGGAGAAGCAGACTCCCTGCCGAACAGGGAGCCCGATGCGGGACTCGATGTGGGACTCGATCCAGGGACTCCAGGATCATGACCTGAGCCGAAGGCAATCGCTTAACCAACTGAGCCACCCAGGCTCCGCGGAATTGTACGTTTTCTTAAAGTCAAATAGAACTCTCCTATAAACCCCATGCCTTTTCATCTTTTATTGACAAGTGTTTGATCTTTTCAGTTTCTTCTAGAGCTATTAGTTCACTTTTTCTACTTCAGTCAATTTTGATAATTTACATTTTCCTGGTAAGTCATTCATTTCATTTAGCTTTTCAGGTTTTATTGGCATAAAGTTACATAAAACATATTTACAAATTTTAAATACATTTTTATCTGTGAATGTATCTTCTTTCTCACTCCTAATTATGTAAATTCTTGATTGTATTCTCTCTGTCTCTTTCTCTCTCTCTCCCCTTCCCCTTCTCCTCACTCCCCGTGTCAGTGTCTCTCCTTTTTGAGAACCAGCTTTTGGTTTTAATTCTAAATTCTAATTTTGGTTTTGAATATATCTCTTATAGTTTCTGTCTTCATTAGTTTTCACCTTACACTTTGTTTCGCTTAATTTTTCTACCTTTATAGATTGAATTCATGAGTTCTATATTGAGTGTTTTTATTAGTAATATAAATTTAATCATTTAATTTCCTACCATATACAATTTCACCATGTACAAATAACCACTTCTCATAAGTAGAACTATCATATTTTCATGAAAATTACTCCATTAATGTGTTGTCGGCCCTCTGAAGCATGGTTGGTGGTTTGACTTACACATTTTCTATGTAGGTTTAAAACTATCAATAAAGAATTTAGAGCAGCTAAAAATAAATACACTAGTACCCCCCTTATCCGCTGTTTCAGTTACCTGTGGTAATTGGAGGTCTGGAAGCAGATGGTCCTCCTTCTGCTGTATCGTCAGAAGGTCAGTAGTACAAGTAGTCAATAGTACAAGTCCTACCCCACTACTTCACAACGCCTGGGTCACTCTCCTCACTTCATTTCATCACGTAGGCGTTTTATCATCGTACGTCATCACAAGACTGGTGAGTACCGTACAGTGAGGGATTTTGAGAGAGAGAGAGACAGAAGGCCTGCATTCCACATAGCTTTTACTACAGTATATTATTACAGTTGTTCTGTTTTATTATTATTTACAGTTGTGAATCTCTTACTGTGCCTAATTTATAATTAAACTTTGTCATAGGTACATATGGGTAGGGAAAAACAGTATATATGGGGTCTGGTACTGTTTGAGGTTTCAGGCATCCACTGGTGATCTTGGAACATATCCCTTGCAGATAAGGGGCACTACTGTATTACCAAATTAATTTAAACAAATATCTGTAAAATGGATATTCCCAAATTACCAAGTTGACTGATCAGTTTTAGTTGAATGGCCCTTAATGTTTCTCTAGCCGTTGAATAAAACCATTTAGCCGATTTGAACAAAGACACAGATTCTCTGCAGTTAGGCCTCAAAATAAGGCAAACATAATTATGTATGCATATTTAAAATATTTTACACAGGGCAGCTTCGAACTTAAGGGTTCTGGAGTTAGCCTGTGTTCTAGAGTTCAACTGCCAATGTGGAAGACTTGGCTCTATATTTAGCTGCTATGTGACCTTGGCCAGGAACTTAGCCTTTCTGTATTTTATAATCTATAAAATGGGCACAGTAACAATATCAACTTTTTGTGATTTTTTTTTTAAGGCTTAAATGAGTTAAGGTATAAAAAGCAATTGGTAAATGTAATTATTATTTTTATTACTATTAAATTATTATTATTTTCAATATGTTAAAGTGTATATAAACATTTTGGTGTCCAAAATAGGAATCTAAAACTTCTATTCTGTATATGAGTGGTTTTGTGCTAAACTGAAGTATAATTCAATAAGCACTCTAGAATAATTGGCATCTTACTAATTTTATTACCTTTCCCAACAAACTTAGGCTCCAGGTGACACTTGCAGAGGTAGGTCTCATAAGAGCCACATTTATTTGTTGGCAGGGTTTCACACCACCGTCAGGTTGGATAATTCATGAGGTAGATTTAATTGACAGGGTTTTCGTTAGTTTTAACTAGAAACAACCTATTTTGCAGGGTTGGTTTATTTTTGTTGAAGGAAGCTGGGTGTCTGACAATCATGTTTACCAGTGAATTTATTTCTTTGGTGTACTCCTTACAATTCTGGGGAGTAAGAAAGCAGTCCTCATGCCCTCGCAGTTTTTAAATTCCCACATGAGAATGAAAATTTTGTCTACAATACCAGACGTGTTTGTTAAACATAAAAGAACATAAATCCTCCATGGGTCCCCAGGGGTATGTTAGAGAAAGGGAGCGATCGTTATAAACCACTTAGCACTCTGTGCTCCGTATCATGTTGCCGTGAGAAAGTGATGTTTGATTGGCTCATAAAACAGGTTTAGTAAATCCTTTAAATACTGATGTGAGCAGTTGTGCATGTTGGAAATTAATACCTGAGAGTGTATTATAAGGATTACCATGTCTCCAGAACAGTCACCTGGGCATGCCTAGATTTCTGCGTGTAAGGAAGATTATGTTTTGTGATTTCACTTTTATGTGTCAAATGTTGCTTGGTTTTATCATCTCCCTTTCATTTGACTGAGGCCTGAAGACATCTTTCGTCATTGTTTTTTCTCTCTTTTTGATGTTCTGAGCAGTGCTATGGTGTATAAACCAACCAACTTCCACAACGAATTCCTTCTGCAAACATTTTATCAGAAAAAAGAAAAACTTCAAATTATTAGAGAAGGCAACTGGATTTAATGCATTCGTCTTTTTCCAACCACATTCTATATATTCTCAAACAATTTAAAGGAAACATGGAATTAAGTGTCAGTGATTTTTGTTTTTGGTTTTTCTGTTTTGAAGATTAGATAGCAATAACGAGGCATGGGAATAACTTTACAGGTAGACCTTCACTTGGTCTATTTTACATGATCTTGAATATAATTTAAGTTTAAAAAATGCTATTTTTATAAACATATCCTTTAGCAAGGGGATTTACTGGTTTGAGGAAGAAGGAGAACTAAGCCTCAGTACATAATGGTGTTATTGATACTTTTCAGTTCCATAGACATCTAAACAGTTGTTGAGTATGACCATTAAAATTGATGGTGGAATAATAGAGTGAAATTTAGAATTATATTGTTATAGGACACCACTTCTGAAAAAAAATCTTAAAAGTTTACTGTGAAAGAATTAGTAGCATATGTTAGATTCTGCTGTTTCTATGGCGAAAAACAGTACTCTTCTAGATGTCCATTTCATTTTACCTTCATGGAATGCGAAACTATGTAGATTTGCAAAGCACTGTGGTAAGTGTGTGCGTCAGGCTTGTATGAGGATGTAAGAATTAATTGCCGGCTGTCTAACTGCAAATCCAGAAATTGTTATAAAGATTAGTGGATTTTTTTTTAATGACATCAAGTTCAGTAGAAAATCTTCATGAAAAAAGTACTCATGTGCTTCTAACTCTTATTTGCAGGACAGTGATTTTTGTATCAGGATGTAAATAAAGCCAAGGTTAGGACTTATTTGTTCCTTAAAAAATTCTTAACGTTTATAATCCAGATATTTTGGGGTGGTTAAAAACTCCTTCTAAATACTTCCAAAGAGCTTCCGAATCAGATAAATACATAACACTGTTTATTTGTTAACAAATAAAAAGAAAAGTCTATAATAGTAAAAACACTTAATGTGAATTTTTGTAGTTCTCTTGCATATGATCTCTTCTCTTAAGATGCTTCCATTAGAAAGAGAATAGTTATTTTGAAAATGGACTGAGGTAAAGTTTTGACGCTTTGTGTTCTGTCCAACCAGTTTGTTGAAATGACGTCATAATTGCCAAACCGGAGTGATGCCTTTTGGGTTTCATTGTCTTTGTGCTTGCTCTGGTATTTGGCACTGTGGGCGCTGTCGCCCACTTCTC
>NW_023270454.1:29275213-29357446 GCF_011800145.1 Mirounga leonina
TGGCTTTCCTCACATTCCCCCAACTGCTCCTTTTCAGGATGTTTTTGTTCCCGGCTCTTTTCTTTCTTCCCACACTTGTAAGGTTCTTGTTTCCCGGCATCCCTCAGATATCGATGATTCTGTTTCCTACCAGCGTTACCTCCATGGCCGTCCCTCATCTGCTCTAAGGGTGGCAAACTCAGGGGACCTCTGTGGGCAGGTACTGTAAACAGATGATGATCTGAGTATTAAAACAGGAACAACAGCAACAGCATAGAAAGTCGATGGGGATCTTTAAAAACTTAGAACATGTCCCATGTCAAGCTCTCTCCACTTGGTCCCTGCCTCAGTTGTTATGAAGGAATGAAGGTCCAGTGTTCATTCCTTCAGTCACCAAATACTGATACGGCGCTTAGTGTGTTCCTAGCATGTAGGTGTCAGGGATAAGGCAGGAGATTGAAGATACCACCCCTCCTGGAGCTGACATCAATTCCGGAGATCTGAGGAGTCGTACCAGGGCTAATGATATTTAGTATTACCAGATCTTCAAATCTAATTTAAAAAAAAAGCCAGAAATCCAGACTTTTCTGTGAAATTCCACTTTTTAGAATGTTGACTTAAATTTTGAAAAGAAACATGGAGCCTGTTAAAACTCCACCGACCTGTTTGCAACATTGGCCTACAAAAAAACATCTGACTCTGAAGTACCAAGGCCTTTCTACCTACATCTGTTTTTCCAGCTTGATCTTCATCTACTTCTTTGTTTCCCACCCTCTATTCACAGCGCACCATGCCTGGCCCCCTCTTTCTGCTGTTGCATCTTATGTATTGTACTTCTCACCACAATGCGTTTTCATTTCCCCTCTTTTTACCCCTGGTCAATCAGTACTCACTGACAGCCCAAATGTTCCTTTGTAATCTGACCCTAATCTCACTGTATAAAATTACTCCTACTCTGCCAGTATTCCACAGTATTTCCTACATACTCTCATTAGAGCACTCACCAAAGTGCTTTATGGGCCCTGAGCCCAAAGAAGCTATCGTTTCATCTTTGTATCCTAAGAACCTAGCAAAACACATTGCACCAAGTCAGCGCTTCTTAAATGTTTGCAGAATGATTGAGCAGGTCTGAAATCTGGCTCTCTTCAAACTCACAGTGGTGGTAACCTACATTATATAGGTTTAGGAACAGACAGACACTGAATAAAAGCTTTGTTTCACATGCAAACAATCTTGATGTAAAAATTACCCTTTCATATAAAATGGTAGTTATCCACTTTTGTATCAAGTATATCTGAAATAACTACTTGGGTCTGTTCTGCCCAACTCCTCTGACCCCTGAGCGCACCCCTTTTCGGTCCCACCACACACATACACCGAACTCCTAAAATGGCAATACTGGAGGACTTACACATTTGTCATTGATGACCCCAGACTCGTCACATGGTGTAGCAGATATTCTCTTCTTTGTATTTGAGTTTTCTTATTTATTGTTTTCAGACTCCAAAGGTTATATTAAAAGTTCATGTGGAGGTGGGAGCGAGGGATGGAGGATGGAGATGAAGGACAGCTTTACTGAATGGCAGCCGTGTGCCATGTTTTAGGTACTACACAGGTATCCTGTCTTGAAACATCCCCGTGAGCTAAGTAGTGTTGTCATCAATGTAAGGCCAAGAAAATGAGGCTGAAACAGGTTAAGTTACATGTCATAAGAGAGTTCTGGATACTTCTTCAGGATGAAGATGAATAGGTAGAATTGGCCTGTTACATACTTTGTATATAATTTTCACCATTTTTTTTCTGTAAATTCAATACTGCACAAAATGTATTATTTTTAGTTGTCTAGCATCTACTGAATTTAGATTTTTGAAAAAATCTACCAGTGATTTCTAACCACGTCAGACATACCTTTTAAGAAAAATTTTGCAGTATCCTCTTTAGTATTCTGAAGTGAGTTTATGGAAGTGATCATCTATTTATGTGCACAGTTGTTTAAAATATAAATACAATGGCATGTGTGCTACAGAAACCAGAAATAGCAAAGTAAGTTCTATGAAAATAATGGATTTAAATACATAAGGACACATGCACAGTTACATTAGGAAAATAAAAGTGGTCAGATGCTTGCATCTTTTAAGTAGACTCATTGTGAATCTGACCATTATAGATACAGATGAATATGTATACTTTTAATTGTTTTAATCGTGATGCAGATAGTATAAGCAGTGTTCCTGTTTGTGATATGTTTTTCCAAAATGGTAATTCTTGGTAAAGTTCCAAAACATGGAAACTTTCTTCAACTTATTTAATAGCTGAATTTCTGGAAAATTTGGTTTTAACTAAAACCGCAAAACATATTTATGTTTATATGTGAGATAATTGTTAGTTTCCAGACTCGATGTGCTATATCAGAAATGTCGCCCATATGAATGTCCAGTGAACTGTTTGAAAGGCTCGGAGAACATGGGACAAATACTAACTTCCAGGATTTTCCATTGTTGAACATCACTGGACCTTGCCCACTACATGTCATAGTGCCCTCCTCACCCCTGGCCTCAACAGAGCCGAAAATTGTCCCTACAGGTCATTTCTGAAACATTTTCTTAAGAGACAGTACTGCTCTTGATGAGTACCACTGATCTAAGCTTCCCAAAACCAAAGTATATAAAAATCAGTTCCTTTCTTCAAGGATTTAAGAGGTTAAGAAAATGGATCACTTGTTGGGGCTCCTGAGTGGCTCAGTTGGTTAAGCGTCTGCCTTCGGCTCAGGTCGTGATCTCATGGTCCTCGGATCAAGTCCCACATCCCGCTCCCTGCTCAGTGGGGAGTCTGCTTCTCCCTCTCCCTCTGCCTCTCCTCCAGCTGGCATGACTCTCTCTCCCTCTCTCATGCTCACTCTCTCTCTCTCTCTCTCAAAGAGAAGAAAAGAAAATGGATCACTTGCAAATAGAGTGAATATTGAAAATATGTGTTTATCAAAAAGAGAAAGATGGTGAGCTAAGAACACCCAGAGAGGTCTCACAGAGGCAGACTAGTACAAAGTGGGATTTGAAGGATGTGCATGTAATGATGTGGCTCTAGAAAAGCTTGCATCAGATGAAGAAAGAGAGCCAGGGAGTCTGACTAGGACGAAACCATTACTGTCAGACAGTAATGGGCAATGATAATAGTGATTAAGGTTAGAGTAGAACTGTCGTGTCCAAATGGAAATTAAATTGAATAATTCACAAATTGAATGTCAGACATGGTTGCTGCATACAAAATACTTAAGTGTTCAGATGGCTGTTCAGTGAATTTGAAGTTCATTAACAGTTTTTTTGTTTGTTTGTTTTTTAATTATTTATTTATTTATTTGAGAGAGAGAGAGAGAGAGAGAAACAGCATGAGAGGGGATAGGGTCAAAGGGAGAAGCAGGCTCCCCGCTGAGCCGGGAGCCCGATGTGGGACTCGATCCCAGGACTCCGGGATTATGACCTGAGCCGAAGGCAGTCGCTTAACCAGCTGAGCCACACAGGCGCCCTCATTAACAGTTTTATGGAAGGCTTAGAATAGAAGACTCATTTCCCTTTAATGGAGAATGCATTTTCAGTTGTATCTCTTCTTTGGAATATTTTACTATATTTACCCAGTTAAATTTGGAATGGACTCCTGGCGATGGTCCCTAGATAGATTCACTGTATCCATGATCATGGAATTTGAATTGCTAAAATAGCAGATCATATGACTTTATGTCTTTTTTTGTCTTTGTGTCTTGCAGGTATGACTTTGTAGAAGTTGAGGAACCCAGTGATGGAACTATATTAGGGCGCTGGTGTGGTTCTGGTACTGTGCCAGGAAAGCAGATTTCTAAAGGAAATCAAATCAGGATAAGATTTGTATCTGATGAATATTTTCCTTCTGAACCGGGGTTCTGCATCCACTACAACATTGTCGTGCCAGTAAGTACCACTTAGAGATCCCCTTATTTAATTGGGTTAGTTATTTGTTTACTTACTTAAAAAAGGATCGGGAAAAACAAAAAACAAAAACCTTTCCCTAGCTTGATTTTTTTTTTATCCATAAACATCACTGTGGTATCACAAATAACTTAAATTTCATCACTGTAGATCATTAGCCATGTTAAAAACCTTCTCAGTGCAATGAGATAACTTGTTTTTTACAACATTTAGGAGATTGCGTCATACCCATTCTCCTGTAACTCACTGTCTGATATTTCAGTGTTTATGTGAAGTTACATATGTAGATAGCATTTTTTTCTTGGAAAAAAATAGGAAAAATGGTGTATTTATTACTCTTACCATTTAGATCACCATCAAAATTTGGACTGTATAATGTCTTCCTGAATTTCAAGTTTGAATTATATTAAATAATAAAATACTATTTTAGTTTTCTAGCCTTTCTGGAGACCTTTCTGATATGATACCCTTTTGCATTTTGCTAACTGTTATTCTCACTTTAAAGATGTAAATTTTGAAGCTTGACATGGGATTGTAATGGTTCTAATATTCAAATTCATTTATATATTTGGAATAAATACATTGCAGAACTAGAAAGCCAACACTATTTGACATTAACGCCATTTTAGCTAGATTCATGTCTGTAATTGCCCTAGAAGTCCATGTTCTTAATTTGATGTTTTACTGTTCCCCCCCCCAATTAAGGTGGCATCATTCCTTTGTTGTACCCACCAAAGATTTATTTTTTAAATGTGTTGTTTATGAATCCGCACATAACATTTTTCTTTTTATTGAGAAAGGTAAACTTACTATTCTTTTTAAAATCAATGTTTTAGTAAAATATATTTTAAAAAGTAGTTATCTCCATTTTCCGACTTATCCTAATACTTATCCTGCTTAAATAACATTTCTGGCTCTTTCGTTTCAAAAAAGAAGTTTTGAAATTCTCACTGGAATTTAAGAAATCTACTTCTCCTAGTTATAATTGTTACTATAATTTTAGTTATATCCTGATTGCTTGTACCCTTTATTTTATGCCAGCAGGCACACTGAGCAACCAAAAAAGGAAATTTCGCCTTAACACTACAATATGAATATAATATACAAAGTTTAATATTGATTCCATATTTCCTAATTGGCTTCATGAATTGCTAGCTTGCTGTGTGCATTGTTCTTATACCCAGAAAGAGCACAGATGTTGATACGTGTAACCCACACTATGTTATGTTCCCAGTGTGCCTGCTGGTTTGCTAAGTCTTCTGTCAAAATCATTGAAGATACCATTTTCTATGTAATTTTAAATGGTGATATTATTGATCATACTTAAAATGCGTAATAGGTGACACCTTCATATTTGTATGAGTACTTCAGAATTACTACAAGCAATGTGAGAAATATAGTAAGAGGGTTTTCAGTATTTTTGGTGTGATGCAACAAATAGATACAAAAGTTTAAAATAATACATAAATAAAGTGTATTTATCCCAAATCTGTGAGAAAAATAAACTTGGAACTGAGAAGATATTTATATTTTAAATAAACTGTTCTTTTCATGTTATATATTGATTTAAATATGTATAACTAGCAATCTACTATCATGCTACAGAATAAGACATGAAAGGTAAAATACATGTATATATGCCGAGACCGAGGGTTGTCTTTTCCTAATTTTGTGACTGCATGGGTTAGTTAGTTGTATAACCCAGGAGTCGTATGGATTAAATAAAATATGTAAAGATAAAAACACAGGAAATCTATAGTGTTGTACTCAGTTCTGGGTACATTATAGGTTGTTAATAAATAACTTGAATGCTGAGTTGATCATACCACTCACTCACTCCAGCTTAACTAACAGAAGATTCACTGACACCTGTGTTTTTATCGGTGAGAGTATAGCAGGTTCCTGAGCGTTGAAATGAGATAAAACATCATAAGGGTCTGCAGTAAGTACCTCCCATCCTCTTGACTCAGAAGGGCTCTGCCACCTGGGTTTGACCTGCTTCTAGAGATTTACTGTGATTAAGATCAGAAACTGCATCTGAAAGACTTTAGAAGAAAGGTGTATCACCAGTTACATCATTAAAATTAAATTCAGTGTATTTTTCAATAGTTGCTGAAATCCTTTGATAAATTGCAAATGTGGGCTTTGGTGGGCTGTGAATTGACCTTCTCCCAGCATCTACGGAGCCACAGTTTGCATGGCACCCAAGTTGACCTGTGCTGGGCTGCAGAAAAAGGAAATACGTAGAGATGCGACATAGGAGATCTTATATTAATTTGCCTCCTGCTTAGGAAAACAACAACCATTGGACGTCAAGAAAAAAGAAAATGTGATGACATGGTCCTACATTGCCTAAGAAGTGTTATTTGGTGATCTTAATTTTGCCAGATTGTTCTCCGGGGAGATTATTGATACATGATTTTTATAATCTCACAAGCTTCAGTTCTGTTAAATTTATTTTGGCAATTTATCTGCCTTTTCTTCACCTATCCTTTGGCTTGGGTCCATGTTTCCATCTCTTCTCCCACACAGCCACACTCCTATTCTCTCATTCCTGCGGAAAGCTGAGATTTGGTTAGTGAAAATTTGACACGTGATTTTGCTGTTAAGCCTTCCAGAATGTTTTGAATTATCATTGTGTATTGCTAAATGACATCCCTCCCTCCATGCCTCTCCTCCCCACAACATTATTACTAGCAGGGCAACAATCCATCAATCTTATCTGTGTATCAATGAATGAAAGCCTAAGGGAAGAAAGTTTGCCTTTTCAAGAAGAGACTTAAAAGTTCTTGTGGCATTTGCTCAAGGGCACGTGCACCTCCAACCCCTGGATCATCTCTGATGCTTTTTTTTTTTTTTTTTTTTTTTTGCCAAGGATGAACTTCATAATTAGCACGGCCAGCTTCCCAGAAGCATTGGTCTTATTGACTGCAAACCCACCATGGCAAAATAGGACCTTAGGGACCACTGGCCACAGTGGTTTCTTAATTTTGTCATGATAACAGTGATGCGAACCACAGGTCCTTAATGGACTATTAACTTCCTGAATTGAGGTTTCTACTGAGTGCCTAGCACAATGCCAGACACATGGCAGCTGCTCACTAGTACCTCATGGAAATGTAGCCAGTTCCCCTCAGAGTTGTCTAAACCCATGTAGAGCTACACTGACTTCTCATTCACTATTTGGTACCCTTGTTACTGTTGTATAATATTGCTGACTCATACACTAGAGCACTGACAAATCACAATAATGACACCAGCTAGTCTCCTGGTCATGATATAGTAAAACTGGTTTCTGTCTCTCCCTCTCTCTCTTCCTCTCATTTTGGTGGGGAGTGGAACATCGGGAGTAAAGACATTGGTACGTCCTTAGGACATCATAACCATTAATGTGTATAATCATACTTACCTGCGCTTTTATAATTAACTTAATAGTTTGCGTCTGCTCACACACCAACAGAAACTTGGAGGTTAATCAATTTTTTTCCAGGACAGTTGTGGAGAAAGTTTATTTTAATATTCTTTATAGTTTACAAGTAAGGGAGATCGCTCTGCAGCCTTCTTTGGGAGCATGAATGGATATGTTTGATTCTAGCCAACCTTTAAGGTTGATTGATTCTATACCAACCTTAGACAGTATATATCTTAGCAGTAGTAGTTTTAATACATTAGTTATAATTTTCGGAAATGGTGTTGCCATACATGTTGCCATTAAAAACCAAGTTCACCTTTATCAGATGATTTATCCACTCTTTTCCCTCTACTAATGAATGAGAGTGCACATAGGTAAAACAAGGATTACTTATTACTTTGAATAAAGTGATGTTGATTTAATATTTAAAGATTTTATTTTATTTTATTTTTGAAATGTGTGCAAATATAATTTATTCAACTAAGCAAAAATGATTGCTTCCCTTAGCATATATTCCACACTTCTCAAATCCTAGGAGTATTTTAGATGCATAAGAGTCCTCTTAAATTCTTTCTAATGATGTGACACATAACCATTACTCATATGAGTAAATATGTCACATTATAAGATTATTTATTTATTTATTTATTTTTTACAAATTCTTTTATATGTAGTTATACTGTTCCTTGTAATATTAAGATTTTAGTTTCATATTCTTGATTCTCAGATATCTTAGAGTAAAACAAATAAAATTTATCTTTCCATTTTACTGTTTGAAGTTGATATTATAGGCTGAGTTTTACTTTAGAAAAAACTTCAGCATGAGATATTTACCTGAAATTAAAGCTTGTTGTTTATAGCTTTAAAAAAAAGCATACTGGATTTACTATATAAATTTAAAATGTAACATTTCAATGTTATTTTCAAGAATTATTTATGGAAATAATATACTCCCCCACTATGCACCATTAATAAATAATGAAAAATAAATCCATGCAAATCGATGCCAAACAATATATACTCAGCTTTTATGATTGTGCATAAGGAGTTAATAATGTCTTTGATTTTTTTTTTTTTTTTTTCTTCATGCTAAAAAAAAGGGCCTGGTAGATTAGCAGTGAGAGATTGTTTGGGAAGAAATGAAGCAAAACTGAAATAAAACAGTGCAAGCTTGTTTCTGTTTGGAGGCCACACACATTGAGAGCCCAGCACACATTTCAGATCTCTTACAAAGAAAAGAAAATTTCTTGTTTAATTTTGGAGTAATTTATAATAGATTATGTATGTTTTACTCTGTACTGTAGCATAAGCACCATTATTTAAAAATGTGAAAAAACCTACAAAGGCTGAAAAGCATCTTTTCTTCTATCATCACAAGACTTTATTAAAAGATTATTTGTAAAAAAAATAAATCTTTAATATACAAATATTGCATATTTTTATCAATTACTTCAAAAAATTATTTCAAAAATTACTTATTTTTAAGTAAAATATACAAATCCAAATATGAATTTTTCAGTGGTTTTACTCTTTACATATAGAACTATTTCCTCTTGAATATATATTGTTTGTAATATATATGTTTTAAAAGGTTATGAGATTTGAGGATTTTTTTTCTCTCCAATCTGGTTAAAATTTTGAAGGATAATTAAAATACCATTGATTTCTTTTAAACGGTGTTGTTGAATATTATATTTTTTCAGGAGTTTTAATCTCAGCTTTTGATCAGAAGTAATAACATAATATTTTCAGCAATTCATTTACTCTCATTTTTCGTTTAATAAATGGATCGGTTTAGATTAAGAGAAATAGACGTTATAGCTACCGTACTAATTCACTCCATATATTTTTATTTTCTTGCCTTTATTGTCTGAAAAGAGGAGTGTGGGGTGATGAATGAACTGAAGGCTCTTTTAACTCACAACAACTCATCTTTCATGTTGCTTCTGAATTTTTCCTATTATTTCTTACTGTTTTCTTTTTTTCACTGATTAGCAACAGTTGTTTGGATCTCACATTTTTTTAAATTTCTTTTTAGTAAAATCATACCGAGAGATTAAATAATGCTAGAGAATGGCATGCAAGTATTGTAACCACTTTATAATCCCAACTATGGGTTTTCCTTAATAGTGATTTTGTAAATTACTTGTCCAGAGTTAAGTCAGTGCCTGGCTAGTGTGCACTATAGAAGGGTGTATGGTTTCTGTGGGGAAGGCTTAGAAGGACACTTGATGCCTGAGGTGCCATTAAGGAATGCATGACTGATTGCCAAAGTAGTTATTAATTATGCGGGATACAGAGAACAAAGCAGCTCAGTGAATATTGAGGTTGGAGGGAGAAAGGAGGAGGGGGATATTTTTCTCGTCCCTTCTGGCATGTGCCAGTAGGTTATTTCACTGTTAATATCATGTAAAGAAAAGTCTTAACTGAAGGCCAAATTTGCTTTTATGTTCAGGTTAAGAAAAATTCCAAGTAACTCTCAAACAAGGTATCAAATTCATTTTCTTACGGAAAAAAAAAAAAGCAGCATACCTGGAATAAAAATCCTTAGAGCAATATTGTAACCCTGACCCCATAGGAAACAAATTCAGTGTTAGAATGTCAAGATTTTTAAAAATTGCAAATCTTCATAACAAATTGCACTGTATTCCTATATTACTGTATTAAACCGATTTTAGTGAATGAAAAATTTAGGTTGTAAACCTTTAAAATACATTTTTATTTACCTTAAGAGAGAATTAAGAGAAAAAAATTGTTCTTTGATTTTTTTGTAGTATTTAGAGAATGAAAGAAGTTATTTCAAGTACTTCATGTCTGTACTGTAGTCTGAAACACTTTTTGAATGATTAGGTTTTTATTAAAATATACAATGTAATTGTATATTTATGCAGGGAGTCTAGAGATGACAGTATTTTATTACATCAAAGAAATTACACAATTGCTACAGAGACTAAGCTTTTACTTGGCTAAGAGCTGTTTAATGTATTTTTCTACCAACTTCTACCTCATGGACACAGTGATCTCTTTCATGTGAAGATCATGGCTTCTCTTCCATTTCTACTGACTCTTTTTGTTCCAGTTAACTCCTAGCTATCTAAGAAAGAATTTCACAGATGGTATGATTTGTAGTGAGAAAGAAAAAGGCAGTTGGTGCGACTGCAGGAATGGTAAATGGCAGACAAACCACTTTAAGTTGAAATATAGTTATAAATAAGAATTTAGGAAAGCTTGAAGTTTGATTGACTTATATTTTATATCTAAAGCCACAAAGATTTAAAAGCTTAGAGTTAATATGGCCCTAAACCTGATGGAATTACTCTCTAGAAGTTTGTTGCAATTGAAAATGATAAAATAAATACTTGGTCTTCAGTATCCCCATCCATTTTCCTGTTAGGTCTTTCAACAGGCATTGAAGGATATTTGAGGAAATATTTTGTTGTGAGAAAATTAAAAAATGTATATGGCATTGCCCTGGGTCTCTGAGAACTTACCTTGTTTTGAGGGGAAAAAAATGTGTGTGCGCGCACACACACACACACACACACCCCTATACACCTATATAAATACACTACATGAATAAGTGTAATATAAGTGTTCTGGAAAGATTTGAAGAAAGAGGGGCAATTGGTGAGAGCAGAGGAATATTATAACTGTTAGATTAAATGAAAAAACAATCAAACAAAAACCCTGGAAGTGACTTAGTATAGGTTTGATATCAAATATATTATTAAAAATCCCCAAAGAGTTTATTAAAAACCGTATCATCAGATATCAGAGATTATGATTCTCTTGATCTGGAATGGTGCCCAGTTATCTGCATTTTCATCAAACATGCTTGGAGATTCTGATATAAGATGTCCTCATGTTGAATTTGTGGGTGAGAAGTTGCTCTAAACTATAAACTGAGCAGATGCAGAGACTTTTACTACAAGATGTTGGGGAATTACTTTTCATTTTCAAACAAACATGAATATTTTTGGGGAACAGATTGGAAATTCTGCATGAATATTTTCTTGCTAACATACCCACGTGTTCTGTTTTTTTTCAGGATTGCAAAAAAGTAGGCCTTTCTCATAGAATTAGATGGATAGATTTCAATTTGTTAATACTTGCATTTATTGTCCCGGCTTTTCTAAGTTATGAATTGAAGCTTATCAGTTCTGTCAACTGTCAGTATCTCTTACCCATGCAACTAGAACAGATGACAGACACTCTGCCTTCTTTTCTAGCTCCACACTAAGCTTCTCTGATAATTCACATATAGCATAGCTCCAGCACTGAGCACAGTTCTAGACTAGATATTCATTTGTTCTGTGGTGTAAGGCACCATTATTAATAAAATAAGACAGTCCCAACCATCAGTCCCCTCATAAACTTCTTCACATGTCATTTTAATTTTTGTCTGAGTTACAGTTGCACGTAGTTTTAAAAGGCAAATATTTCTCTTAGCCTTGTTACAAAAATAACAGTTGCGGGGCACCTGGCTGGCTCAGACGTTAAGCGTCTGCCTTCAGCTCAGGTCATGATCCGAGTCCTGGTATCAAGCCCCGCGTCAGGCTCCCTGCTCCGCGGGAAGCCTGCTTCTCCCTCTCCCACTCCCCCTGCTTGTGTTCCCGCTCTCGCTGTGTCTCTCTCTGTCAAATAAATAAATAAAATCTTAAACAACAACAACAACAGAAATAGCAGTTGCCCCCACTTTCCTCTGTGCACACTATTTTCCTGGACCTTGGAGGCAAGCGCTTCCAGTTCTTTTAATGGATTCTTTTAGACTTGACCTCTCTACCTTCTTGTAACATGCTTTTTTTTTTTTTTTAAGGTTTTTTTATTTATCTATTTGACAGAGAGAGAGATAGCGAGAGCAGGAACACAAGCAGGGGGGTGGGAGAGGGAGAAGCAGGCTTTCAGCCAAGCAGGGAGCCTGATTCAAGGTTCGATCCCAGGACCCTGGGATCATGACCTGAGCCGAAGGCATACACTTAACAACTGAGCTACCCAGGCGCCTCACCTGTAACATGCTTTTGTTGCCGCTTCTTGATTCTTTGGTTTTAAGAATAATCTATGATCTTCATTTGACTTCACTCTCTGGAAGGTGAGGTGTTTACTTTCTTCCACCCTCCTGCATTTACCACACATGCAGACAAATCCCATCACTGCCTCCTCTAGTAAATCCTGATTCTATCAAGATCCAGATCCACAGTGTACATTATGGTGACTATGGAATCATGGTTCACAGCTGAGCCATGAAGTATATACTATGACTGCATTTCCTTTCCTGCCTTGTTTTGTTTTGTTTTCCCTAAAATTGTGTTATATTTTGGTTTGTTTAGCTTTCTATTTATTTATCACTGATTCAACCCCAAACTGTGCCTCATATTGTGTGAATCTCTTCTCAAATACAGTCAGACACATTAGTGTTTTCTAATAATTTCACCAACCAGAAGAAATCTCTGCTGAAACAATCTGGTCTACTTCAATTTAGACTGATTATAGACCTACCACCCAGCTGTCATCCTCGGGGTACCCCTCCTACCCCACCCCATCATTACCCTGAATATTCCCTTTGCCATTTTCTTGCATTAGATCCCTTGTTTGCAGGATCTTTTGTCTTCTCTCTTGTTTACTTCCTGTTTTGGAAGAGAGTAAACCCTCCATGAATTTACCGAGAAACAGGAGCATCAGAGATAAAATTCTGTTGGCTCGAATAACTGAAAATTTCTATATTTAACCCTCAACCTTAAATGAATACTTGGCTAAGTCTAGAATTCTAGTTGGCTACTTAAAAACTAACTGGACATTCTGTGCCTGTGGATGGGCTTGCTGACTATGGTCTTCACTGTATTGTGATCTGGCCGGGTCAATTCCTTGAAAGCCCCCTGATTCCCCTAATCTCTTTTCTAAGGGTATAATCCTGGTCGCCAGCTCTCTGAAATGAGAGCTGAGTGGATTAAGATGGAGAGTCTCAGCATTAAGTGTAAACACATTTCCCCAACCCCCTCCATACCCCCATATTCAGAATAATATCACTGCTCCCAACTCTGCTTGGGTTCCCCAGTCCGTAAATCCTCAATTTTATTCTGTTAAGGGAACAATTTGAGCAGGGAATAAATCCGTCTTCTGCCACTCTGGGGAAACAGATTTGGAGTGTTGAACAGCTTCATGATTTTCAACCAGTCTTCCTGTTTTTAGCTCCACTGTCCTTCCCAGTTCCATACATACGTACTTAATGCCACCAGATCCCAGAGCTTTTTGGTTGCTCTTTCATGCAAGTCAGGTTGCTTCCCAATTTTCCCCTTGCTAAATTCTGGTCCACTGATTCAATGACTGCACCTCTACCTACCTTCCAGTTTCCAAAATTTTATCACTGTTGACTCCTTTCTGATTTTCTTTGGCCTCAAAGAATTATGCATTTAAAGAAATACTTTCAGAATCAATCATTTTAGGAGAGAACAGAGCTAAAATCACCATCTTATTTCCCTCTGTTCATATAGCAATGTCCTTATCAAACACTAAGTTTATATTTGATCAACAAAATACTCGGAAACTCTGTACAATATATTGGGGGCATAGTTGACTTTAAGGAACAATGCCATTATCTTTCCACGCCAGATAAAATATGTCCTCGCAGCAGTTGCTTTGCATGATTATGCTAATATCACATTTCCTTTTTTAATGTTAGGGAGGCATAGATAAGACTTGATACTGATTAACTATTTAACATATCCTGAACTCTGTTTTAATATTAGTATTATGTCCAGGAGTATCCACTAGCATACCAGTCATGGTTCATACATTTTACATGTTAGTTATAACCAAACAGTTTATCATATGATTCTTACCTTTAAGAAAAGACTATCCTCGTAAATAGACTTCAAATATTTATGTTTGAGTAATGCTATTAATGTATTTGAATGCTTTGAACATTAAAACTAGAGCTTTAAAAATTTTGCTTATCTCCTTAAGATGACAATTGTTATTTATTTAAGATTATTTTGAAATCACATGAATATGATTTTATATACAATATAACTATCAATTTTTACATCCTGTTAGGACAAAACTAAAAGGTAAATGAGTATACTTTTGACGAGGTTGATTTTTGAAAATGAAGTACATTGTAAGCATTTTTTGGAAAGGAAGTACTTGATGATACCAACTTGGAAATAGTTGAATTAGGCAGAAGAGAATGATGAACAAATATTGAAAGAAGTACTAGGCTTGATGGGTACTTTTATATCATCTAATCCCCATAATGGGATGTTACCGCCATTTTACAGATTAAAACTCAAGAATGTCACATACACAGAAGTGAGGATATTAAATAGGGCTTTTCCAATTCTATATAAACCCAGGCTGCCTATGCATTGGTTTGGGAAATACAGTAGGAAGATGACTGATGAAGGGAAAGCAAATGTAAGATTTTCTCTCACCATCTTTGCTTTCTTATTAAAACACCTAGGTAGGGGCGCCTGGGTAGCTCACTTGGTTAAGCATCCAACTCTTGGTTTTGGCTCAGGTCATGATCTCAGGGCCATGAGCTCGAGCTCTGCGTCAGGCGTAGCTTTGGGCATGGAGCCTGCTTAAGATTCTCTCTCTCCCTCTGCCCCTCCCCCAACTCCCTGTGGTACATGCTCTTTCTCTCCCTCTCTCTAAAAATTAAATAAATAAATAAATAAAATTTAAAAAAATAAAATAAAAGACTTAAGTATTGTTTCTGTTGATTATGACGTCCTGGTTACTTTAGAACCTTGAGAAGTTGGTGAACTATAATAGAATTTACCTTTTTTTTTTTTGTAAACAATAGTGGTAATGAATATTGAGTATTAAATTTTACTTTCTGCACACAGTTACCTTTAAAATGCAAACAAGACATAGCTCCCTTAAAAGTTACTTTCAAAGTAAAAACATTTTTTTTTAAAAAAGGTAAAAATGCACGTGCAGTCAGTATTTCGCTCATTATATTTCACTTATCAGTCAAATTTCATCACTGTTGAAAAATGACACAATTACTTTTGTGAGTATCCTCACAGTCTTTTAGCTCCAAAGAATTTTTCAGAATTGTGTCATTAAGGAAACTTTGAAGGCTAATATTTATACAGAGAAATAAGAAAGTAAAATTGGAAAATAAGCATAACAAGGAAAATAAGCATTCCAATAACTAATTGGAAGCCTTCTATCAAGCACGTCCTACACGTAGTGCAGTGGAATATAGAAGACCCGGGGCATTCTGAGCTCGAAATTAGGCAGTTTGTGCAAAGTGACTGAAATACAGTAGGCATTTGATAATCTTTAAAATGAATGGAAAAGGAAATCACAGATCTTAAGGGCTAACATAGGAGGGGGATGCCCTGTGCAGCTGTTAGCAGGGTGACGCCTGTAGAGCGCCCGGAGGCCCCAGTGAACTGAGGGAGGAAATTCCTCCGGAACCAGGATGTCTTCGTGTCAGTGCCCCAGGGCAGAGGTCTTGTATCTGCCTAGGTGTTTCCAGTCTAGTGAAGTCAAGTCAGCTTTTGTTTAAGTGTGAATAAGAGCTGGTGTAGAAATACCTGCCTGGTACCTTTCCTTGTGTTTCTCCGCTCCAAGTAGTTGTTCAGAAGAAGGATTAAGGCTGTCATCTGTTGCCTTAAAGGACTATATGAATTATCTTAAGTACCTCCAAAGCAGGTTTGCTTAAGAAAGCCAAGGTTTATGTTAAAAACTCCTCCCCACTTTGGAGGAATAATAGGAAAAGGCATTGATGGGACAATTATCTAAGACTCTAAAATAAAATCTGAGAAAGGAATTGGAAATAGGTGTGGAGAGCTCCAAGTCAGCCTAGGCAGTGTCTAATGCCTCCTCTGAAATTGTGCTTTTAAATTTTATAGCCCTGCTAAAGAGGAAATGCCTTTTTTCCCAGAGGAATAACATTCTGATAGGGTTAAAAAAAAAAACTTTCCTGCCGGGTGTAAGTTAATGAAATAGCATTAAGTGTAATTAGTTGTTTTAGGAAAAGACATGTGAAAGACGTTGAATTGTTAGAGAGACACTGCATGCCAAAACTTGACTTCTAATACCTGAGAGAGCCGGTATTAAAATATATGACACATCCTTAGGATCGGATTCTTCAGAAGTCTTCTCAGCATTCTGACACAAATATTTTCCTGTCTTTTTGGAATATGATGAGTGATGCTTTGTGGCATTCTTGACCTATTACTGATAAAAATGATAAAAAAGAACTCGCAAATCCACCCAGGCATACGGTGTTTTGTTTTAAAGACAGGGGATCCTTTTCAGACTTGGTCTTCTGCAGGGTCCTGAGTTCTCTTCTGAATTTCATGTTAACAGGCTGCTTAGTCATCTTTTGGAACTCACAAAAGGTTTAATATTTTATGACTACATGGTGAGAGGGGTACGTTGGACTGAAGTTTGTCGTTGTAGTAACACTGAATGGGAAGGTGTTTATTCCTACTGAATATTTAAATGACTTTCCCAAATGTGGGAATCATGCTTTTCATTTATCCACAGTTTATGTTTTCTCTTCCAGTAGGATTTCTGATTACATGAAAGGGATTCACTGTTTCCTGTGGTTTGCCACAGTCTTTCTTTGGCATGAATGGCAGGGCATAATTCCTTGTCACTGAGTAATTTAAGGATCTTAACTCTTGAAAAGGACATGGTCTTTTGGTAAGATCTTGGACTTTCTTCCGTGATGCCTTTGCATTTGGTTTTTACTCCTTTATGTTGCAAAGTTGGGGCAAGATGCAATTTAGCTTACATAAGGATTCAGTCATTTGACTTGGCAATTTTGTATTTTAACTGTAAGTTTGTATTAAGCTGGAAAATGAAAAGCAACCTACCTAAATAAATAATAATAGAACACAGCATTTCTTGAACATCTACTGTTGTATTGGGTTCTTAATATATGTCGTCTCATTTATTCAGTACGATAACTGAGAAATTATTTGCATCTTACCTAGAGGACATATGCTCAGAGAAGGAATGCAACTTGCCTACGGTTCAGAACAAACAATTGTACAAATAATTATAGCCAAATCAAGAATTTCAAACATAGCATAGAATATCTCCTAGTCAACTTTTGTTCAGTAAGAACTTTTTTAGCATTTTATTTTGAGATCATTGTAAATTGATGTTCATTTGTAAGAAAGATCATGTATACCCTTTGCCTCATTTTCCTCAATGGTAATAACATCTTGTATGACTATATGTAGTAGTACAATATCACAACCTAGAAAGTGACATTGATACAATCCACCAACTTCAAAAAGAAATTTTGGAATAAATAAAAATACACAAGGCTGTAGGACATGTTAAATGAAAGTTTTGTATGAAAAGATTTCATAAATAAAAATTGGAAGGATGTTTGATCGGTACATAGCTTTTTTTTTTTTTTAAGATTTTATTTTTATTTTTTGACAGAGAGGGACACAGCGAGAAAGGGAACACAAGCAGGGCGAGTGGGAGAGGGAGAAGCAGGCTCCCCGCCAAGCAGGGAGCCCGATGCGGGGCTCAATCCCAGGGATCATGACCTGAGCCAAAGGCAGACACTTGACAACTGAGCCACCCACGCGCCTCAGGACATAGCTTTTTAAAATGGCTTAATCAAGAATACTAAGAACATACATTTTTGTTTCACACAATGGCTTCAGCATACCAATTTGGGTCAGAAGGGAAACTTTTATTCTAAACTGGGTAATCTCATAATCTTCATTTAAAATTCTGTGTAGTGCAGAACCATTTTTGCAGCTTAGAGTAGAACATCTATCATAGATTAAAGATTACAAAATCAAAAATAATTCCACAAATCACTCTTCTTGATGTGGGATTCAAAGTGAATGTATGAAACATAAATAGTCACTATAAATAAATCCATGAATAAGGCTTTGCTGCCTCTGAGACAGAGATTAATGAAGTTTTAGGATGCTAAGAGCTCAAGATAGAATCTATAGCTTTAAACTGATGTCAAGATTGAGAATTGATTACTTAAAAGCCCTTCATTTCTCCAGAATAGATTGATGACTTTAGTGCTACTAAATCTCCTCTCATGCAAAATTTATATAATTTGGTTTCAACAGGTATGGTATGTGTGTGTAGGGGCGGATTTACATATTAAATGTAACTGTAAAAGTTAAGCTATTTCAAAAGCAAAAAATAGTAATGTGTGTGATATTTTCAAGACATTTTTAAATTTTGGAATTCATTGGAAGCCAGCTCATGGACCCATGGGAGGTGATAGCCAGCCTATTGGCTGACTAGAATGGTTCAGATGGAGAACCATGAAAACGATACACATATTCTGTAAGCATTTAATTTTAATTTCACTACTCTTCCTTTAGGGTCAAGACCTTTGCTTTATGTAAGAATATGCTGATTGGAGTCCTGTTGTATTTCTTCCCCAAATCATGGCCATCATGCCTTGATCATGACTTTCAGTTTGGGTTTCTTTAAGTAAAAATGAGAACTCAGAAATACCTTTTAAAGCAATCTAAGTGCAGAATTCCTTTAGGATTTTATGAAGTTTTCCTCTCCTATATTTTACATTTGTCTCTCTCTTACTCCTTGAACAACAGCTTTTTTTCATAGTAGCTCATTTCATATGCGGTCCTTCCATAGCATTCATTTACGTCTTCAAAGAAGCAACAACTCATATTTGATTGGATTCATAATATTTGAATAGGGATAATTACAAAAGCAAGTACTACTGATATAAATGGCTTGGGGAACAAATACAACTGTCTCTTGGCAAGTGTAAAATTCGCCTGGGGGAAGCAGAAAGGTTGCTGATAGCATTCGGTGATCTATAGTTATCATCAATCAGCTAAACTAGGGCAGCTCAGTGACGTTCAATTAAGATAATGACTGTTATCCTTTGTTCGGTTACACTATGGATACTGCCTGATAGTGTATCACTGGAATATTGTAAATAAAAAATACGTAAGTATATAAATAATAAATACATATACATAAATATGTAATACAATTTAAAATATGCGTGGCCCTATTTGGTAACTGGTAATTGTGCCTTGGTAGGGATATCAAAATGGCTAATAACATGCCGTGACCCAGTGTAGACATTTAATGCATTTTTATCCTCGTCTATAATTCTTCCTGAGGAGATTTAGCTTCATTATTTTTCAAGCTGTAGAGAATAGCGTGGCAACCTGGGGAAGTCACTTATTTGAAAGAGTGTTTTCTAGTAGTGAGATATCCTTTACATGGAATCCAGATGAAGATGTATGAAGAGATACTTTTATCTTATTGAAAAAGCAAAATGGCCTATAGAAAATATTAGAAATTCACCAAAGTAATGGAGGAGCAATTTTCTCTTTTTCTGCCTTTTCTCCCTCCCTTCCTTCCTTTCTCTCCTCCTTCCTTCCTTTCTTCATTTCCTCTCTTTCTTTCTCTTTTCCTAAGTGCTCCCTTATCCTGACCTACTTCTTGACTTCTGTTGTTTTCAATGTGAGTTTCCCAGAATTTTGTCTCTACTTTACCACACTGTGTTTACTTAGGAAGATGCCATGCTTGTTTTTTGGTTTTTTTTTTTTTTTTTTTTTAATTTTTCTCTAAGTTAAATTGATTTCTCAGTTCAGATCGGGTATTCTACTTTCTACTAGATGGCATGTGTTTCTAATGTCGGGTACACTCGGCTTTGACCATCTCCTTATCCTAAGGAACAAGGCTGGTGGAATCTGAGCTCTAAGCAGCTATGCCGCTTCAGTTTCTCCGGCAGGTCAGCCTCCCCATGACTGTCAACAGATCAAGCTGAACAAACACAGTTTAAAGTGAGCTCTGGTTTATTTTCCTTAAAAGCCATCCTAATCCATATAAACACATAGTCAGGAATGCTTGGATATAACAATGTTTTGTGATACGAATTATATCATCAATATTAGCGGTAGTGTTTACCCCTCTGAGTTCTCGGGCATTACTTAGCACTTTGGTTACTGACCTTGACCAAGATTCTTAACTGAGGCCTTACTGCAGAGGAGTTGCATTCTTGTGACCTTGAGTGCCACAGATTTGGCTCGAATTCTCACTCTTTGACTAATCTACCTTTTTTACCTTGGGAAAGTTTTCCTACCCACAGAATGTGAATGACGGAAGTTTCTGCCTTATAGCACTGTTGTGAGGATTATTAGCTCAGTGTTTGGCATGCAGTAGTCAACAAATATGTGTTACCTTTATTTTAAAGGTCATATGTTATGACTTTAAGCCACTGTCTCCCTAAATCAGTATTTTTTAAACTTTCTGGCCAAGACCACACCATAAGAAAACATTTTAAAGTATGATCATGCATGCATGAGTGCACACACACACATTTTAAAATATATGTAGGGATATGTACATATTATGAAACACTTAACTTTAATACATGAAATTAGTGTTATATTTTCTTTTCCATTTTTATTTTTTTTTAAGAATCCTACTCACCATGTACTAAGTTGATTTCACAACTCACTAAATATGTTACAGCTTAAATTTGAAAAATCTGATCTAGGTTGTAAAAGATGTATCTTTTATTTATAAATGATATAAATGTATCATTTGTAAATAAAAGAATATACCTTTTGGGCATTTTACTTGCCTTTTTGGAAAAATACCATATTCTACTAACATGTAAGGATTCATTCTTACAGTCCCCAAGATTGATACCAAAAAACATTTTCCAGTGTAACCTGTAAAACCTAAAATAGATTTAGAAAATCGAGATTCAGGGTCTCCCATCTATGTTGACCTATTCAAAACTTACTCCTTTTTAGGAACTTGTCCTTGATGATCACTTTTCAGAATGGTACTGATACCTTAATGATGATAGGAACTATTTATTGAAGGCCGGCTTGCATTCTCTGGAACTCAATGGACAACTGTGTTTGCAATAATACACTGTTGGTTAAATTTGTTTTCACACTTAGTTTTGAAAAACTCATCAGTCTTTTAGTGTGAGGATCAACTAATGGTTTTTGAACCAACAATCCAGAGTCTACTTGTCCACAGGAACTGTTCGCCAATGGCCATGGGCACAAGCGAAAGTGATTGCTTGCTTCATGCCCTCTGACTATCTTTCTGTTTTCAGTGAAACCAAAGAAGAGGCCGGAGCTACTATGTATGGATAGCTGTCCCGTGGTAGTACTTATGAAATGTAGGAGTGTGAAATTCGTTCTCTGTGCTCTCCATGGTATAATTGGAAACACAGATAAAAGGTTTTGGAAAGCACAGTTTTTCATTGTTTAGACAGGTCTCTAGGCTTCCTGAACTATGCACACTACATGAAATGGGGCCCTTAGTGGTATTTACTCTTTATGTATGAATGGCATTTCTGCCTGAAGATAAAGCATTTTTGGTAAAAATAACCTGTCACTCAAATTGAGACGTTTTGCTTGGGAGATACCATAGTTTCAAAACATTTGTCTGCTCATGCATGCTCCCCTGTTTCCCTGCTCTTCTTAAGCTTTCTGATCTTGACATATTTGCTTTTGTGTTTAAAAATCTGCCCTGTGATTTTTACCTTTGTATTGCATCTATGTAAAGTTACCACTACTAACATGTTTTATTACTTTAAATTTCTTAGGGATATTTGTAATGCTAATAATTGAAGCAAAATATTTCTCATGGAGTGTGACTTTTAGGTTTTAATTCAATTCCTAATTGGCTCAAGTATCCCACAAATACACTATCATTTTATTCATATTATCAATCAGTGGTATTAATACAATTATATTTTCCTTCATATATTCGGGTTGTGGCTCCAATAAAATCTGTATTTTTAAAATTTTTTATCCTTTTATAAATCATACAGGTATTAATACCTGTTTAATCATTTTCCTACTCACCATCCCCAGTGCTATACTTTTGAGAACATTAAGAATTTCAGTCTGTTGTTACATTTGTTTTAAGCAGAGACAAAGACACTAGGCTTTTTCTTGACCCTTGGGATTGAGAGAAAATATTTACAGATGTTAACCGTGGTGAAACTACTTTTCATATATCCCTTTTGATCTCTATGAATAATAAACGGGAGGGTTTCATTAGCCATATCAAAGTTTCCAGGCCTTCCTAGAATAGATTTGAAAGTTGATGGCCAAATGGAGATTAGGTTTTTAAGCCCATCGTAGACAGGGTGTTACATTGTTGCTACCATAGCTACATGTATTAGGCAGTGAGTCCATGTTTTTAATTTATTTTGAGACTTGCCTTTTTATTGCATTTTTGTAAGGTTACCGCTACTAACATATTTTATTACTTTTTTCCTTTTTTTAAAGATTTTATTTATTTATTTGACAGAGACACAGTGAGAGAGGGAACACAAGCAGGGGGAGCGGGAGAGAGAGAAGCAGGCTCCCCGCCGAGCAGGGAGCCTGATGTGGGGCTTGATCCCAGGACCCTGGGATCATGACCTGAGCCGAAGGCAGACGCTTAACGACTGAGCCACCCAGGCACCCCATATTTTATTACTTTTAGAACAATTTTGTTGGGGTATACATAATGCTAAATAAAGCTAAATAATTAATATGTAGAACTTTGTTTTTAAGACTTATTTAACTTCTATAAAATCTTTGTTTGCACTACTTTATGTTTAACAGATTTTTCTTCTGTTAACATGTGAATCAATTCTTTAGAATTCAAGCCTTATTTTAAATAACGCTTTTCACACTATTTTCTCTATTTTGCTTCTTGATTTCATAAAGCTGTTCCTATTATACTCTTTGATTAAAAAAGAAAATTTGGGGCACCTGAGTGGCTCAGTTGGTTGAGCATCTGCCTTTGGCTCAGGTCATGATCCCAGGGTCCTGGGATTGAGCCCCCACATCAGGCTCCCTGCTCAACGAGGAGCCTGCTTCTCCCTCTCCCTCTGCCTGACGTCCCCCCTGCTTGTGCTCTCGCTCTCTCTCTTTCTGTGTCAAATAAATAAATAAAATCTTAAAAAAACAAAAAAAGAACAGAAAATTCACAGGGGTGCCTGGCTGGCTCAGTTGGTGGAGCATGCGACTCTTGATCTCAGGGTTGTGAGTTCGAGCCCCACGTCAGCGGTAGAGATTACTTAAAAAAGAAAATTTATGTTTGAAGCCTCTTAGCTTGGATGTATTAAAGGCATGTCACACTTAATGTGATCTTTTTTTTTTTTTTTAAGATTTTATTTATTTATTTGACAGAGAGAGACACAGCTAGAGAGGGAACACAAGCAGGGGGAGCAGGAGAGGGAGAAGCAGGCTTCCCGCTGAGCAGGCAGCCCGATGCGGGGCTCGATCCCAGGACGCTGGGATCATGACCTGAGCCGAAGGCAGACGCTTAACGACTGAGCCACCCAGGCGCCCCTAATGTGATCATTTTTAAAATTTTTGGGTTCCAAAAAAATCTGCCATAAGTTGAATATAAACATTAATAATTACACTTTTTTTTTTACAGGGGTGCCTGCAGTTAATGCCATTCTTGCCATGCCAGACTTTTATTGACTCTTGTATTCTCCCTTCTTAGCGGAGCACCTGGCACATAGTAAGCACTCCAAAATTTTAATGAAGTTAAAGTGAGTGAATGAGTGGTAAATAGTATCTTTTATGAGTGCTCTGGTGGCAAATGTTTCTGTGATAGCCAATAGCATAGCCATGAGTAGCACTGGCTGGAAAAATGCCTGCCTCTGGATTCTTTTGTGGTAAACCAGAGCCCTAGAGCCTGAAGCTGGGGAGCGCAGCCCCGTGCCCAATACGGATGTTAATCCTGGGAAAAGCCTTAGTGGTTTGCCTGAGAAATCATTGCCACCATCAAGATGGGAAATTGATGCCTATGTGGGAACTAAAATTTAAAAATGAGACAGGAAAAAAGATTCAGCTTATATAAAGTAATAAGAAATGTCCCAGTTCCCACCATTAACACTGTTAATTAATTGCATTGCCCATTTCTTAGTGTAGCAGCATGATATCTATACTTAAGTTTATATCATGCCTTTCAAATCACACAGTACTTTCACATGCATTGACATGTTTATTTTAATAGGTAATTGTGATTTTTAAAAATCTCAATAAACAATTGGTGCAAATTCCTGTGTTTACTTCTTGAAGTTAATATTTTTATTTAGAAAATTTGGGGCGGGTAGGATTTGCGAAAGCACAAAGCAACAGATCCTGGTGGCCAGTGCAGGGTGAAGATTCTCTTTGTATTATTAATATTTGACTATTTGGACTCTATCCTACCAAATTCGTAGAGTTTCAAGATTGGAAGAAACCTTCAAATTAGTTTTGCTTATCTTCCATCTGATTCACAATCCCTTTGCTTCCCAAACAAAATGACTCTGTGACTTTGGCCTAAAACTCATGAATTCATCATCTTTTAGCTGTTGAGGCTACTCCATTTTTAACTGATACTGTTTTCAGAAATTTCTTTCTTGTATTGAGCAAAAATATTCCTTCTCTTAACTCCCTCTTACTGGTCCTTATCTTTCCTTTGAAACTGCATGCAGTGATTTTAATGACTTTTTTCATTACTGGTAATGCATGACCACTTATTACCTTATAAAATATATTTATGCACATCATCTTATTAGAGCTTCAGAACAACCCAGTAAATTAGATAGCTTATTTATTATTATCTTTGTCTTACAAGTATTCTAAAACATAGAGAAAATAAGTGATTTGCTAGTGATCAAAGCCACAAATAATAAATAATGGATCTGGGTCCATACCCAGATCTTCTGATTCAAAATTCCGTGTTTTTTCCATGATACAGTGTTGTCTCAAAATATCCCTTCCAGTTTTAAGTGATGTCCCATAATTTTTTGACTACCTCAGACTATACTCCTCAGCTTCTTCAGTTTCTCAGCTTTGTCAGCCATCCCACAAGTGGCCTAATTTTCAGTAAGAACAACATTAGTGGTTCACGACCCAGTGTGTGCCTGCACGCACGTACAGAGATGCCCATGCGGGCCTTGGAGAACATTCGTAGCCTTCTGCTGGTTATATACATAAAGTATTTTGCCATTATAGCCAGTCATTTTTCCTGTATTCCACATAGATACTTTTGGTTTATCTGAGTCTCTTGTCTTATGTAAAATTTTATAGAAATATTTTCAAAACCAAATGTGTACACCATTTAGCATTTCAGAGTGTATAGTGGTCAAGTGAAGAATTATGGGCCTCATCCTCATTTTGAACATGGCTGTTTAGTGAAATCAGAAAAATGATTCTCGGGCACTGGGGGACTCTGTCGGTTAAGCGGCTGCCTCTGACTCAGGTCATGATCCCGGGGTCCTGGGACCAAGTCCTGCATCGGGCTCCCTGCTCAGCAGGGAGCCTGCTTCTCCCTCTCCCTCTGCCCCCATCCCCGCTCTCTCTCTCTCTGTCAAATAAATAAATAAAATCTTAAAAAAGAAAAACGAAAAACGATTCTCTGGGCAGCTGTTAAAGATTCGTAAGTTCTCCTGTCTGCACTCTGTGTTTGGTTAAAGGGAAAACCTCACATCTTCCCAGCTTCATTCACTTCGGTTAGCACAGGACATAAATGCTTTCAGGGTGGAGCGGTGGACTCAGAAAAACACGCGTATTTCCAAAGTTCACTGAGAAGCTGCTTTAAGTTGGTACAGGATTATACCATGCTCTGAATATCAAAGAAAGAGGTTAGCTCGGTGTCAACAATTATATAATTCTGTACTTTAAACCCCCAAACAAAACTAACCACTTCCTAGATTGTGAACAGCAGTAGCACAAGCTGAAACCACAGTTGATCCGAGCATCTAAAACCCACAGTTTTGCTGGTACTAGTATATAATTATTTCCATATATTCTGCATAAAATCATCAGAAGCCAGAAACTATTTCCACATCAGTGAATAGGAAGGACATTTAGAAAGCTGAATTATTTTAAAGTAACCATTTGTGAGAAACAGAAAAGTGTCATCAGATTCACTGCATGAATATTCATACTCTCAGACTTAAATAAGTGTCTTTAAAACTGATTTGTCTGAAGCTACACTGCTTACGCTTAACATTGCAAGTTCCTCATGAAGTTAATACTTTTAACCAAATACTCTTCTTCTAGGCTAATCGGTTAGAAAGATGATTAAAATTAGAATTTTAATTTTAGCATTTTTTTTTCACATTGCATAAGAAATAACATATTGAATTCACTGAGATGACTAAATTACCCAAGTGCTTGATTCAAGTAGGGATTGGGGGCCTGGCTGGGTTTCTGATTAGTGTAGACTCTTGTTGAATCTCCCATAGTCCGGTTCTTACAGGGCCTCAGCAACAACATTCTGGAAGTCCTCATTAATCTCAGGACCCGTCGGAGGTTCTAGTGATTCTCTGTGGACTTTCTTCCCCAAGCTCACCATTTGTTTGTCTTCCTTTGTGTTCAGTGTTTGCTCTGGCCTTTTCTCTGCCCCCATCACCACAGTGTTTGCCTACTGTGACTCCTTCTTCGTGGGTCTCCTCACCTGAGATTTTTGGCAAGTGCACCTGATTTAAGAAACTTCTGGAAATATCCAACCACAAAGTTACACCCCCACACCATAAACGGTGTCCACGAATGAAATCCTGTTGTCATTCTAACTGAAATTACTTTTAATTTATATTCAGATGTTCAGTAGTGCTGATGGACAATCATCCTACAGTATCTCTGCCCATCTTCTCTCCCACTCTCCACAACTGCCATTTTAGAGTGTATTCTCTCTTCAGATCTCTAGCATCATCTCTCCGATCCTCACCCTCAGATGATAATTTTGCTTCCTGTTTCATAAGAATACGGGCAATCAGAAGAGGACTTTCACCAGCTCTCCCCATGCTCTTTACCCATCTCTCTCATCTGTACCTTGACACCTGGCCTTCCTGTGACCTTGGGTGAACCTTGGAGAACTGGGGTGTCTGCCTGATTGCATCCCTTCCATATCCTCTTGTCTCCTTCTCTGCAAGGGGTGCACCTGCATGCTTCTCTCTCTCTCCCTCTCCCCCTCCCCCTTTCTTTCTTTTCCGCTTGCATGCACATACGCACCAACCGTCTTATTTTTTTGATTTCCTATTGGTTCATTCCCCTCAGCATACAAACATGCTGCTCTTTATCTGGCAACTCTCCCTTCAGCTCTCCCAGAGAAAATTCTTAATCCTTACAGTGACCTACAAGGCCCTTTATTATCTGCCCCCCTGCTATCTCTAACCTCTAATCTAGCCACAGCGTCCCTTGCCTGCTGATCCTTGAATAGACCTGAGGTACTTCCTGCCTCGGATTATTTGCCCTGCTCCTCTGCATACTAGGATGATCTTCCTCAGATAGCCACGTGACTTATATTCTATCCTCCTAAGTCTCTCTTATCCCCTCCCAACTTTACTTTTTTTCTACTGTACATCTCACCATCCAATGTTCTGTTTGTTTCATATACTATATTCATGGTCTGTTTCTCTCCAGTAGAATATATGCTCCCTAAAGGCATATATATTTATTTATTTTGTTCGTGGCTGTATCCTCAGCATCTGGCATAGTGTCTGACCCATATTAGATGCTCAGTATGTCAAATAATTGAATGAATTTATATATCATGTGAATGACCCTTGGATAATTAAGAAGCTATTAGTAATGGATGTACCTGTTTATCTATAGGGTAGCAGTTACAGTTTCACATGTTTTGTGGAACTGTATCCCTAATATCCTATATAAACCAGCTGAAACAATGAGGATTTTTAGAAAGCAAGACAGGGGTGAGGAGAATAAAGATGACTCTAGAACATCAGGCATTTAGGGCAAAGGGTGACAGAGTAGAGGGGTAGGGTAAAAAGCAAGACAAAAACATATGGAAAGATACCTACAAACTGACCTTGAACTTTGTATCTCCTGAGTATTCCAGCCCTCCCAATCCATGCATTAGATTCCTCATACAGAAAATGGTTATTATTTTAATAATCCATTTAGCTGATTCTGGTTGATAGAATTTTACCTTCTTTAAATATGAGAATGTTACGCTTTTTAGAATCACAGCTCAATTTCCCTTGTCCTGACAAAGCTGTCCAATAATCTCTTTACTTAATGCTGACTGCTCCCTTTCAAGACTTAGGCAGCCAGTAGGTGCCTTGCATATCAGAGTGACATCTGAAGAGTCTATTTTTAGATGTTTTTTAACCTTAAATTAGGGAACAATGAACAAGATGTTAAGCTAGTTGTTCTTCAGTCTCCTTGCACAAGGCAAATGCAAGAATGTAAATCGTTTTGTTTGCTTTATAGTTTAGCTCACAGGTAATTGTATCACTAAGCTCTTAGGGCTCATTTCTACATTGTTTCGGAGTACACTAAAACTATTAATATAATAATCATCATTGTATATACATACATACATGATAATCATTTATTTAACGATCTTCCTATTACGAACATTTAAGTTTTTACTTTATTTTTACTCTTCTCTATTAATAATGTACAATGAATATTCCTAGATTGTACCTCTGATTATTTTCTTAGGGTAAAATTCTAAATAAGAAATTATAAGATCTTAGGGCGCCTGGGTGGCTCAGTTGGTTAAGCGACTGCCTTCGGCTCAGGTCATGATCCTGGAGTCCTGGGATCGAGTCCCGCATCGGGCTCCCTGCTCAGCGGGGAGCCTGCTTCTCCCTCTGACCCTCTCCCCTCTCATGCTGTTTCTCGCTCGCTCTCTAATAAATAAATTTTAAAAATCTTTAAAAAAAAAGAAATTATAAGATCTTAGAAAAAGGGCATTTTTAAAGCTTGTGGAAAATACTGTCAGATTATCTTTCAGAAATTCTGTGACATTTTACTCTTCCACGCAGTTTATGAGGATGGTAGTCTTGCCCTATCTTTACCTGCAGTGGATATTAACCCTCCTCTGTCTTCAAATTTCTTTTCTTGTTTTCTTCATTAGGCCCCTTCTTTACTGATTGCAAATGTACACAGATTTCTCCCTTTATTATATTAAGCCTTTTTGGAATCTTCTTTCCCATAAACCTATTAATCTGTCTCCTTTCTTCTCACTGCCACGTTTAATGAAGTTAGTGTTCTGTTCGCTTTCTCCATTAATGGTCCTTTTTCCTAATTGCTCTCTTTCTTCCTTACCTACTTCAGTGAAACCTCATCTCTACCTGCCGGTATAGAAGACCACCCATTTAATAATTACCGTGGCTTATTTGTATCCCTCTTCCTTCTTGACCTTTCCATCACTTTGATGTTGCTATCCATCTGCACTTCTCAAAACTGTCCTCCCCTTTGGCTGCAGAATGGCTAATGCCTCCAGGGGCTGCAGGGCCTCTCCTAGCCCCTTTGGCTGCTCTATTTCAGGCACCGGTGTCAGCTCCTGTGCCTTAGCCTGGCATCTGAATAGTGAGAATCCCAATTTCCTCTCTTTGATTATCTTCTCTTCTCATTCTGTTTGTTCTCTTATTCCGTGGCTCGAACTAACATTAAATGGGTCAATGACTGTAAATCCCTATCCCTAGCCAGTCATTAGTATTTAATGCCATGGAAGTATTTGCAGTTGTCCATCGGACATCCCCATGCCAATACTCCACAGCTCCTCTACTTAAAATAATTCAGTGGGAGCACCTGGGTGGCTCAGTCGTTAAGCATCTGCCTTCGGCTCAGGTCATGATCCCGGGGTCCTGGGATCGAGCCCCACATCAGGGTCCCTGTTCAGCAGGAAGCCTTCTTCTCTCTCTCCCACTCCCCCTGCTTGTGTTCCCTCTCTCGCTGTGTCTCTCTCTGTCAAATAAATAAATAAAATCTTTTTTAAAAAATGATCCAACGCAAACCTTTTCTTTCTTTCATCCTTCTCTCTTTTGTCCATGCTGGATAATTATATCACTCAGCTCGTTCTCTCAACCTAGAAATATATAATAGCTTACCGGATTCTTCTTTACCTTACTCCCTATTCCATCAGCTAACAGTTTCTGTTGATTCTACCATAGTCACGGACTTTGACACCCTTCCCTTCATTTCTTTTCCTCAACAGTGCTCATCAGATTATAAAGCATACTTTTTAAAAAAATATATTTCATTCATATTTTTTTTCTGCCAGATTTTAAAAGCTCCTAGGGATCAGAGTTATCCAGGAGAGGTAAGAAAGTTATCATCTGCTCTGAAATACATTCTGGGCAAGCGGGAGAGAGATGTGCAATAATTTCAGTTCAGTATCCTGGGAAATGTGGAAGAGGATGAGGAAAAAAGCAACCAGCTTAGCAACAGTGGTATGGAGAGAGAAAAGCGTGGCTAGTGAAAGCCTCCTGGAGGAGTTGAATCTTCACTTACCAGTCACCATTAGCTAAATGAAGAAGGGAGAAAGGTAATTCCTGACAAAGGGAAACAGCACGGACAGAGGTTCCAATTTCCAAGCGTTCTTTATGGCTTCCATCAGAGTCTTCACACCCTTTTCCCCCAGTCTAGGACACCTCCTCACAGGGAAGAGAAGTAGAAAGCCAAAAATATAAACCTGATTGTATCCCACCTTCCTTAAAATTGCTTTGGATTCTCCAGCTGCTTGGTGATTAGATCCAAATTCCATAGGTTGGCACACACAGAGGCCTCCTAATCAATCATAGATCCTCTCTTGCCTCCGCAGCCTCCCCTCCTGACATCTGCTCGCCCTCCACTCACTCCCAAGTGACAGTGCTTCAACCTGGCTCTTCCTCTGCCTTTTAACCCAGCACCATTCTTTCTCCCAGCTCAGGTTCATTGTAAGTACTGGCAGTGCTTCCTTCTAAGCTGTGTGAGTCCTTTCTTATTCTCTGAGCTCTAGATTAACTTTAACCTCTTCTTTATAGCCTCCCCTAATTTTTCCAGGTGGAATGAAGTGCCCTCACGGCACTTAATCTTGAAGACCTGTGGTAGTCCTTACCCAAGGGACACTGGTTTATCCATCAAGGGATAAGAATAGCACAATGGCGATTTATCTTCATCCCTCAGTGCCAGCCCAGAATAGTCATAAAAGTTTGTGAGACGATTTCACTTTTATCTGCCCCCAATTTCAAAGTCATATCTTGCTTATATCAACAGAATATATCAACTTTTCTGGTGTGGTTGGGGATAACGGCAGCAACTCTTCACAAGAATATTCTATGCTCTTTTTGGCCTTGAGTGATTTCTTTTTTTTTTTTTTTTTTTTTTTGAGTGATTTCTTTAGATGTGCCCAGAATTCTGACCATGTAACACAGTTTCATTTTGGTGTAGTGACCAATGTGAAATGGCACCAAGAAAGAACATAAAACTGTTTACACTTTCCTTTTTTGGAGGTGTTCAGATTTGGGGATGAGCATTGAAGACTTTATGGCATAGTAGGAATATCACAGAGCGATTAAAAATATAAAAGCAAGTGACCTAGCATTTGATAATTGTCATCCATATTTTCCTCCATCATTGAAGTGAGCACTTTTTGCTGAATAGTCACTTTAAAGGAGTTTGTTTTAATACAATCCCATACACTGTAGTTAAGATAACGGTCACACAGTAGGCCTGACTAGTGAAATCCCACATTTTCAGTGGGGTTTTATTTGTTTAATTTCACATAAACACTTTATAAGCAAGGAAGAAGGATCCAGAAAACTGAAATTAGAGATGTGAGCCAAGGATATTATTATATTTATTTTTTTAAAGTTCCTCAGCATAGAGCTGTTCATGGCCATAAACACACCTAGACTTGCATTTCCTGAATTTGCTGTTGTGAAATGCCTGTTTCTCTCCTGAGAAGAGCTACTGAATATAAATCTGCTTTAACAGAGAAAGAAGTTTGAACAAGGATTTCCCCTCTGGGGCAGGACAAGCTCTGATTTGCCATGTCAGTGTTATAAGAATGTTGGGTGGGGATATCAGTGAACATGGACTAAATAGGTAATGTCACTCCATACAGCACAAACCAACATAAATCATGAACTAAATTTTTAAAAATAATTGTTTATCTTGATTAAAGTTGATACAATGCAATTAATGGAATATACAATAAAAATGTGCGTGGTAATTCCTAATATGTATAATGCTCAATTTTTATTAAAATTTTAAATTATACTATTTTACTTAATCCTTAAAGCAATTTTCTAAGGGAGATGATAGTGTCTCTGCTTTGAATGTTTATCCCTACAGACACACACATAGCTAAGATGTTCACCATGTAATTTACAGAAACACCCAGCTTTCTTTGGCTGGTGGGCATGGCTGTCCTTCTCTGAGGAGAACATAATTTGCATCATCTGCAGTCTGTAGGACAATGACTGAGTGCCTTCTGACCAGATAGAATGTATTCCATGGCAGGATGAATGGCAACTTTCAGAAGGCATGAGTTAAGAGAGGTTTGTAAAATCCACACAAACTTCTTCCATCAGGTTTCACTGTTGAGTAATCAGTAGAATGTTTAAAATAAAAGCCATAATTGAAAAGTGTAAAGTTGAAAAGCAGATACATATTTCTAGAAAAAATAAAATAATAAAAATATAATGTCTCCCATTTGTGGTAGAACGTGTAAAGCTCTCTTATGTAATTCAGTGACAAGGCAAAACAGGAAAGCCAGTCAAATTATTGCAGATGGTAGCTTGGATTATAAAATGGTAGCAGTGGAGGTGGCAAAAGGTGGTCAGATTCTACACATAGTCAGAAGGTAGAACCAAGATAATGGGATGTGGGATGTGGGTGTAATCAAAGGAGAGGCACAAAGGATGACTCCAGATGGTGGGGTTGCCATTTGCTGTGATAGCAAAAATGTGCAGGTTAGAAATAGGGATTTGATGACAGTCAGCATGTAAATCACACATAATGCTTTGAAACTATGTGAGATCACTGAAGGAAAGAAAGTACACAAAATAGAAGCGGTCCAAACAACGAGCCTTGGAACACTCCAGCATGTAGAGGCTAAGTGATTGAGAGGAACCAGCAAACAGAGAAGCATCTGTTGGGGTAGGAAGAAAACTTGCAAAGCTACTTATAAATTAGAATGAAGACTGAGAAAATGGACCATTGGATTCAAGCTAGTGTGTGGAGTTGGTGGTGGGGGGGGGGATCATTGATGACCTTTCTACTTTACATACCTGTGAACTACTTCCATTAGATTATCTTATTCCCCACCCCCCCCACACAGCCATCTCCTGAGGGATCTTTTTTATCACTATCTCCAATTTCAGCACCTGCTCCCACTCTTCTTATCCTGTCAAGAGATTTTATTTATTTATTTATTTTAAGATTTTATTTATTAGAGAGAACGAGCAGGAAGCAGAGGCGTGGGGAGCCACACAGGGACTGGAAGAGTAGGCAGTAGGCCTCCCCCTGAGCAGGGAGCCCAACACGGGGCTCAATCCCAGGACCCTGAGATCATGACCTGAGCCGAAGGTAGACGCTTAACCCACTGAGCCACCCAGGCACCCCTGTCAAGAGATTTTAAAATGCATAACTCTGTGCCATTGTTTATTTCTCAAGAAAGGTCTTCCACCCATACAAAATTCAAATGAAGTTGAGGGTCTTATCTGACTATGAAATTTATTGAACACATAATTGAAAATATCTACCAATATAAAACATCATTTCTCAGCTAGATCTTCACAAAGCATCCTCAAAATTTCCCTTACTGGCTTTTGAATGATACACTGAATATTGAACTTCTAAGAGAAATTTCTGTGAGAAAGAGTCTTAAGGATTTGGGGTTGAGGTGGACATTAATTCAAGTGTTTCAGCGAAGGTGTGTTTTTCTTCTAACAGTTCTTAGATTACATTCTCTTTCATTTGGAGTTCCTTACTATTGATCGTTTCTGGAGTACTGTAACAGAGCAAATTTACAAGCATCCAGTGTAATAAGATGAGGAAAAAAGTCATGTGATGCTTTGTTGTCAAACACTTGCAGCTGCTAGATGTTGTTCCAGCTTTTTATGGGCCGTCACATTTTTTGAATCAGAGGAATAATTCTTAAACTCTTAGTAGGAAAAAAAAACCCTTAATTTTGGCTTTCCACAGATACCACTGTGGAAGATGTGCTTGGGAGTATGTTATTTAGTTGTCCCATAGGATTCTAGTTTTCAATATAGATTATTACTTCTAATCCACAATTTTGCCTAGGAAGTGGAAAACTGTGTGTTGACTCTGATTCACCAGCCCACAATCAGCCTGCCTCCCAGTAAAGGGTCTGCTCCTGGGAGACCTTCCCCCCCTAAGGCATTGGCATCAGGGTGAAATTGTTTAATTGGGGTGCCTGCAGGCCACAAATGCTTTTGGTGAGGAGGATTTGAGGGTAAGGGTCATAGTTTGTCAATTTAGTCAGAGGGTGGTAATTCTCAAGTTTCGTGCTGATAGGAATCGGGCCAATGGCAATTATTTCATCCAATCATTTAGTAAGAAGCCATACTCATGAACATAAACATGACTTTTCTTTAAGGCAACACTTTCGGCAAAGCTAGTCCTCTCTTTTTCTGTGTTCAAGCCCTGCTGCTGCTGAGGATTTGCACGCAACCAGGAAGCCCTTGGCATTTGCAGGTCAGTTTCAGGTTTGAGCCTTGCAATCCTGCTTTTAAGTTCTGGACGACAGACATCTCTCGCTTTTCCTCCTGGCCCATAACTACGATTGCTTGTATAGATATGTCAAGTTTTATTCAATTACCGTGCTCTTTCAGTTAAGAACCTCTCAATATTAAGACTGGATATGAATACAATCGGCCACCTTCCCTGGGATTTCTCACTTAAATATATAATCTGCATTACCCACAGAGTATTAAAACATCTGTTCTCCAGTAGGAATGCAAGCATTTGCTTTTCTTTGCCGGCTTAAAAGTAATTTAAAAATAGCTTTTTGGATGAGTTCAGATAAGAACTAGGGGAAGGACAAAGAAGCATGTTTAAATGAATTGTTCCAGGGCATTCTTGTGTCTTTAGAGAACCTCTCGTCAGGGGTTCCTGGCAAGCACTTTTGTCTGCATGCCCTGTCTGCTTCCTAAGCTCTTTAAAAGTCAGACCTATATACATTATATCAGCTCGACGTTCTATAAATGCGATTGAGGGCACCCTGAAGAAGTGATGTAACAAGACTGAACCTTTTTTTTTTTCTTCTCTTTCAACACCTGGATTATTATTTTGTTATTTGTTTTTCATGACTGCAAGTCATAAAACCTAATCAGCTTTCCTAACCCTTCTGTTAGGTATGAATGAAGTGAAAGGCTCCTTATCAGTTTGAAATGTACTGTATGCAGTTGACTAAGAAAGCTGCAACATAAATCTTTGTAGGCCCTAGAAGTTTTGCCGTAGTTGCTATGCTACTCGAGTAAACATTTGTATGTGTGTATTTGTCCAGGGAAGATTCATTGTAAATGTTGTATTTTTAAAATTGCACTCACCACAAAAATCCTAATAAAAATACAAGCTATGGTTTTTTAGAGATACGTAACTATTTATTGTGAAATGATAAGCAACTCGGATGGTACTATTCCAAACAGGAAGTCAGCTTTTCTTTCTCTAAAAAAGGAAAAGATGACAATAAATGCATAAAATATTTAAAGTAGCCATAATAAAATACAAAAACACTAAAATGTTGATTTTTCAAAAGTTAACACTGGAGAAGTCAAGAAGAGAACTCATTCTTGCAGCCAAACTTGCTATGTTGAGCTGGTAACACTGATTCTCAGATGGCCATTACTTGGTCTGAACACAGGGGCTACCAGTTATTTTTCAACAATAAAAATAGAAATACATTTGTTTTTCAGTTATTCCTTCATATTAAATTCACTTTTCATGGTCCACCGCTCACCAGGATTTGTGTGATGATGTTTTGTCACTTCTGTGATCCACAGGAGCAAATTCTCAGTGTGGCTTTGTTTTGGCAAGGGAAAAATTACTATTAAAATAGGGAGGGGAGAATCTCTCCTATAATAGGGAATACTTGGCTTATAAAGGTTAAACTTCACCAGGGCAAGTATTTTGGTCTGTTTTGTTTCCAGTGCCCACCTCAAAAGCTTTTGAATAAATGTGAAGTGATTTAATGGATATAGTATAAAATTAATCTTTGTTGGCTGTTCTAATAGATCATGAGAAGTTGGTGATGACACCATGCGCTAGTTCACTAGGGCTGCTCTTACAAAATACCAGAGTGGTGGCTTACACAACAGAACTTACTTTCTCAGAATTCTTGAGGCTAGAAGTTCCAGATCAAAGTGTCAACAGGATTCGTTTCCTCTGAGTCTTTCTCTTTGGCTGTAGATGGCCATTTTCTCCCTGTGGTCTTCACGTGGTCTTTCTTCTGTGCGTGTCTGTAAGCACATTTCCTCCTCTTCTAAGGACCATGTTGGATTAGGCCCCACCAGTGATCTCATTTTAACTGAATTACCTCTTTAAAGGCCCCATCTCTGAACACAGTCTCGTTCTGAGGTACTAAAGGGTACCTCATTCCATAACAGGACACAATTCAGCTCACAACATGGCATGTATCTATATGTATTTGAAAACATGCCAATATCAATTCTCTAAACATGAACCTGTTTCCTTCTGATTTTTAGAACCACACAGTTTCCATTCATAAGCTAGATATGTATGCCTTTCTAGGGATATTTGGATTCTTAAAAAGCAGGGTAAACTTGTGTGCACTCTCAGGACAGGAAAAAAAAAAATCGGTGTCAAATTATCTTAGTTGCAGCATAGGGCAGTGTCTCCCAAAATTTACTGACAATCTAAAGCAACAAGGAAAATTTAAAGAAGAAAAAAAAAAAAAAAAGTGGAGTTCCACTCCATCACATACTTACTAAGGAGTATGTTTTGTTTCTAAAGCTCTCCAAAATTTTGCTGAAGCCATATTGGACTCTTTTTTTTTTTTTTTTCTTTTCTTCTTTTTCTTTTTTTAAATCAAGATATAATTGACATATAACATTGTGTGAATTTAAGTTGTACAATGTGTAAATTTCATACATTTATATACTGTAGTATGACTACCACTATAGCATTAGCTAACACCTCTGTCATCATAACCCATGATGATTTTATTTTTGTAGTGAGAACATTTAAGATCTGTTAACATCTTTGAAGTATATTATATACATTGTTGACTATAATCACAATGTTATGTATTCTCCAGCACTTATTTTGAACTGTAAGTTTGTACCCCTTCACCAACATCTTCCCAGCTCACCCATCCCGCCCCCCAGCCCCTGGTAACTACCATTCTATTCTCTGTTTCTACAAGTTCAGCTTTTTTAGATTCTGCAAGTAAAATCATACAGGACTTGTCTTTCTCTATCTGACTTAGTTCACATAGCATAACGCCCTCAAGTTCCATCCGTGTTGTCACAAATGTCAGAATTTCCTTTCTTTCTCATGGCTGAATATTATACCATTGTGGATATACACCACATTTTCATTATCCGTTCATCCGTTGATGGATACTTAGGCTGTTGTTTCTATATCTTGGCTATTGTGAATAATGCTTCAGTAAACATAGGGTAAATATATTTTTGATATCCTGTTTTCATTCCTTTGGATATGTTTCCAGAAATGGGATTGCTGGATGATATGGTAGTTCTCTTTTTAATTTTGTACAGAACCTCCACACTGTCTTCCATAATGGCTGAACAAATTTACATTCCCACAACAGTGCCTAAGGATTTTTTGGAAATAATACCAAAAGCACAAGTAACAAAAGCCAAAATCTTCAAGCGGGACTATATCAAAATAAAAAGCTTCTGCACATCAAAGAAACACTCAACCAAATGAAAAGGCAACCCGTGGACAGAACATTTGCAAACCATATATCAGATAAGGGGTTCATATCCACAATATATCAAGAACTCATACAACTCAATAACCAAAACCAAACAATCTGATTTAAAAAAAAAAATGGGCAGAGAATCTGAATAGACTTTTTTTTTTTTCCAAAACAGACCCAAATGGCTAACAGTACATGAAAAGATGCTTAACATTACTAGTCACCAGGGAAATGCAAATCAAAACCACAATGAGCTATCACCTCACACCAGGTAGCATGGCTGTCATCAAGAGGACAGGAGACGAGTGTTGGCAAGGATGTGGGGAGAATGAACCCTCTCGTTTCTGACAATTATATAGAATTCTTAAATTTAAAACCTGGAAAGAAACTTAGAGGAAACTGAGATTAGCGTGTGTTGCTTTACAGAGGAGGAAACTGAGGCTCAGGGGCTTATCGTATCTACCCAAATGCTCTTCCCTAAATGTGAGCAGCTCCAGGATTAGAGTCTAGACCCACTGACTCTTGATTAGGGCTCTTCTCTCACATCATGCTGTCATTCAGAATGACTTTCACCAGGAAATTCAAAAGACCTCATTTTGTTTAGGACCCTTCTTAGTACATGGCACTGACACTTTAGAAATGCACTGTTTGACAGGACACTTCACTGCATAGAGATTTCAGATCTCCTTCTGCCCTTTCGCCATCTATCCCTCCAAGTCACATACCTGAACATCTAGGCTGGGATACACAGTCACCAGGTTGTCACTGCTACCCTGCATGTAATGGCAGAAAAGCTTTTTTCTGGCTCACTAAGGGTGTTGATTTAGTTTATGTGACAGAACACCGAGAAACTGTGCCTTCCATTACTGACCATTATCATCCACTAAGTAGTCTTAGGGCAACCCATAACTTAGTAATAAGTATCTCTTTTCATAGTGAATAGAAGAGAAAGGAAGTGGAGAGTGTGCAGATCCAATTCAACTCAAGGCACTTAGCCCAACATAAGTATTTTTAAATACAAAAGATATTCTTAGAATTCTTTAGACACTAAATCTTGGAGAAAAGGCTATGACTTAGACTAAAAAGAGTAGTTTTTGGTTAGAGGAAAAATTAAAACTTAAAAAATCAGAGGACATTTTTTTTTTCCTCTAGCTTCCTTTTTTCCATCGCTCCCCCTTTTCTCTGAGAATCCCTTTAGACAACTTAGAAAAGCAGAACTACAAAAATGAACAACTTGGTTGTTCCCTGAACCAGTGGGTGCGGTTAAGAGTCATGAGAAAGCCCTTAAATGAAAGCACTACTTCCTCTGTTCTGTCCAAAGATTGATTCTTAGAATCCAGGGGAAGCAAGTTTTGGGGTGGGACTGCTGTGTGGTTGGTTGCGTGTGTGTGTGTAAAATAAGTTATCTTAATTTAAATATTTAGAAACTTGGAAATTGATGGCGTCAGCCAATATATGTATGCAGTAATGTATGCTAAGTTGTGTTCTCCCAATCTTTGTCATTTCAGGGGATTGATATTCTAATATTTCATTGAACCCAAGGTGTCCGAATTTTGTTTGTTCAATATTACAGGCTTATTTTGTTTTGCTTTCTTTTGTATAAATACTTTGAACTTTTAGCTCAGCGGTGTTGATTTCAGTTGGAACTCTTCATTGCTTCAAAAGTAATGCTCTATGCAGAGACTCTCAAATAAACGTGGAAACAAAATAAGCCAACCCATGCTTGGATTATGGTCTAATGGAAAATAGCTTAAATAACAATTTTATATCATACCTAAAATATACATCCGCACTCTGACATTTTAATGAAGAATATCTTTTTGTTTTAGCTTTCTACATTTACTCTCGGTGTGCAGATCATGACACGTTTGATTTGTTTTATATTGTCATAGTCATGAGTAATAACTCAATTATTCTTTGAGTATTACCGACCCTTAATTTTCACTTTATATAAACATACATTTTGGCTTATCTTTTAAAAATTTGCAAAACATTTGCATTAACCTTTTCACATTATAAATTTAATCAGTAGTACCAAATTGGTTGAATTAACACTGAAAGCTTTTATTAGATAATTGTTTATTTATATCCATAATATAGTTATCAACTATAATAGTACTCTCTATCAAAGAAATTTTGCATTTCTTAGACAACTAAAAAAATACTGGGAGTAAATAGAAATGTATTACATTTGGTTTCTACTCTAAAAAGTTGGATAGAATAATTGAAAACATCTTAGTGCTAATAATATTTTAGCCAGACTCTTGATATTATCGAAATTAGATCTTTAAGAATGAAATCAGTGTTGACCCAAGACTGCCGCATTCATTTCTGCTCACTATGTTGTATAAAAATGCCCCCCTTCCTGTGGGCAGAGAGGGCTCTGCACCCATAAAGCTATGAGCCCCAGCAGGGGCATATGCCTGCCCCAGAGAACAATGTTTTGTTTTGGTTTGGTTTGGTTTGGGGTTTTTTTGGTCCACTTTCTAATTTACAGAGCAGCTTCTGCTTTTCAAACCATGTGCTCAAGGGATAGCCCAGAAAGGGGATCTTTTTCAAATTGACACAATTGAGATATATGGCCAACGATGGCCCTGTTGTTAATGAAATTTTCATGGATGAATCATGTTTCAAGAAAGACCATTATAAATGGTAAAGATTTACTGTGTGGATCACAGGAGGGAGGGTTTTGCATATGGGGAAGGGGAGCAGTATTTAGCACGAGTAGAGGTACAAGGTCTGCGATGAATATGACATGTGCAGTAGTTAGTGAAGAGACTGGATTGATTGGAACAAAATGTGCATGTCTTTGATGAGTAGAGGATTAGATGGGAAAGGTGAGCAGAGGTCAGATTGTGAGGATCCTGAGTGCAGGGTAAGGAATTTGGATTTTCTCCTCTAGATGAGAAATCACTCTAGGCATTTGTCCAAATTCATCACATGATCAGTGATAACTTATTTTAGGTAGATTAACCCAGGGTTATGCAGCAGAGAATAAAGGTAATAAGGAAAGCCTGAAGGCATGTCAACAAAGTTAACCGCTGCTATAAATAGTACATTGTTTCCAGTATCTGGCCCAGGGTCCAAGTAATCAGGATGAAATGGAAGAGTTTATATGATAGTTATTAAAATTATTATAACAAATGTTATAACTTTTACTGGATCTCTAAAAGGAACCTATATTTATTGTAAAAATGTAAAAAATACGACGTGTGTTGTATGTATTTATGTATATTGAATCGAGGCATATTTATATAGCTTGGGGATTTTTTTGTCATTTACTACATTGTAGGCATTCCTTTTGTTAATAAAAATTCTTAGAGGGCCTAATTTTTAATGACTGTACACCATTTCAGTTTGAGTACAAGTAACTATTCCAATGTTACAAGTTTAGATTTGTTACCAACTTTCTGTTATCGGAAATACTACTGTAATGAACATCAATTGACATAAATGTCTTATTCCACACTCTTCCTCTCCCCTCCTCTGCAAAATTAATAATAATAAATAGAAGTAATAAATAACGAAAAAATAAGTTGAGTACTTGTTCATGTATTTATTTTGCCTATTTTGATTTCAGTTCTGATCTACCACTCCCTGCCTTTAGTCTGCTTTTTAAAAGTCAGTGGTTGTGGGGGCAGGTTTGTCATTGAACTTTTATTGAATTATTGTCTCATTTGTTGCTTACTGTTTAAAATTATGTATTTTAATCCATTGCTCTATACCTGGGCATTTAGATTATTTTGAATTTTTCTCTATTTCAAACAACACTGTGATGTTTCCATGCGCACAAATAAAAGGATGTAAACCTCAAAAGTGAATTACAGAGACATGGATCATATAAATCTTTTATTCTAATATCCTGTGTACATCCATTAAATCAACTGAAGTGGTTGTACCAATTTATGCTCACTTCAGCAGGCAGAACAGAGAAATTCCAAGTTACCCATATCCTTGGCAATCCTTTCTTTTAAATCCTTGCCAAACTCACATATGTGAAATAGTAGCTCCTTTTTTGTATGTAAAATAATACCTCACTTTGTTTTGCATTTCTCTGATAACTAATGAATTTTAGCATGCTTTTGTATGTCGATTGGCCATTCAAGCCTCTTGTCTGGAATTTGCCCATTCTCTATTGAGTTGTTGGGGGTTTTTGTACATTCTGGACACTCATCCTGTGACATGTCGTTCATCAGGCCATTCTCCCAGTGTCTTTTAATCCTGTTTATCAAAAAAGGTATGGACAAATGTATCAAAGTTATTTTTTATGGTGTGGGTGTTCTCTGTCTTGACTAACAAGTTCTTCTCCAATGTGAAAGGCTTTTCACCTATGTTTTGTTCTAATTCTTCATGAGTTAATTACTTTATATTAAGTTTTTAATTTGACACTCATTTGCATAACTACCTGGTGAGTTTCCAGATTGAGGAAAATGAAAAGTGAAAAACAAAAGAAAAATTGGGTAAACAGTATTATAGTTTCCATTGTAAGTCCCTAATTGAACCTTAGAGACATTGTCCTTTTTCTTTAAGCAACAGATATCCACATCCGCCATGGTTTGTGATGATGAAGGTTAATGACTTTCTCATTGACTGCACAGAGATCTATTGGAATTCATCTACATGAAGTCTTTGCAAAGCAATTACTTCTAATTTGGGTTGAATACAATTTCACTTCCCTTGCGTTTTCAGCCTCAGTTTACCTTACTTCATGCATAAGTCCAGAAGAAGTACATTGTCATTTTTAAAACAGTTAACATAAGATTCATTTTACTTTCAGCAATTCACGGAGGCTGTGAGCCCTTCCGTGTTACCCCCTTCAGCTTTGCCACTGGATCTGCTTAATAACGCTGTCACTGCCTTTAGTACATTGGAAGATCTCATTCGGTATCTTGAACCAGACAGATGGCAGTTGGACTTGGAAGACCTATATAGGCCAACCTGGCAACTTCTTGGCAAGGCTTTTGTTTTTGGAAGAAAATCCAGAGGTAAGTTCTCTCTTCAGATTAGAACCAACCTCGTTTAATTTTCTTAGCAATTTTAGTGTTCCGGATTCTTCTACCATAGCTTCTAAGGAGTAGAGTTTAAAATTCTTCCGTGATATATGTAAACAACCCATTTTTGTAACATTTGAGCATATTTACACATTAAATAAGAATGCACACAAAAAGAAGCAACTGTAATTCAGGGGGTTTGGAAGATTAAAAGGAATACCTTTGCTGAAAATTCTTGCCATTTCTTCAGTTCAAAAATATCATTTTGATGAAGTCCGCTGTTATGTTTCATGAGAATCATTGCTCATTCAAATCTAATATTTGGGGTATATTGATTTAGAGATTCAAGAGAGATTACCTTAGTGCTAAACCAGATTTGGGCCTTAGAAAAGGGAAAGTAATAAAAATCATCACCTGCCATGTCCCCGTGGGTCAGGGTTATATAAATTTCCATCTCCTAAGCCTACAAACTTCTATAAATAATATGGAAAATAACAGGGGTTCATCATAAGATAGAATTAGGAGCTTCCAAGACAGGATTCAGAGCAAGAAAAGAATAACCAAAGGGTACCCATACCATGATAATTTTTCTCCCTATAAATTTGCCTCTGAAATGATCACTTGACCCTATGAGCGTATCTCCCTTCAAGAGTGAAAGTGTTGATAATTAAACTTAATTCCATATGATCAAGAAATTGGAAATAACATTAACCGAGTCTTCCCTAAGGTTAGCTAATTTTCCTAGTAACATTAGAATTGGAAAGTATCCATATCAGACACAAATGAAACAGTAATAGAAATAACTGGCTAATTATAATGCACTCACAGAATCTGTTTCAGGCTCTCAGAAACAGGATAGATCTAGAGAATGGAATGACAGTCTGGAGAATTTATATGGAAGGAACAGTATTTCGTTAGTTTGAGCAATTCACAAGGGCAGATTGCACCAGACTTGTCTTCTAAATCTTGTCAGAAAGAAACACGATTCCTGCCCTTTCCTGAGAAGAGTTGCAACCCTACTGGATCAAGGGCTTTTTAATCTCAGCAGGTCATGTCCAGACTTGCCCAGCCATGGTATTTTGCTATGCCAATAGACGTGGTTTCCTTTCAGCAATATTTGAAATCGGTGTTCAAGTACATGGGCAGCCGAATCCTGTCCAGATGCTGAAAGCTGTTACATATTTATAAGATTTGATCTTGATGAATAACTTGATGAATAACTTATGAACACTTCCCTTCCCTCCCACTTAGGAACAGGAAAATGAAGATCTGCAAGGCTAGCTGAAACACTTGTGAATAGAGCCTTTGTTAGATTTGAAGTAGATTATCATGTTGATCTGGAAAAAGCAAAGGGAGTAAACCAGGTTCTAAAGCTCAGATCTTGCTTTTGACAGCTGATCTCAGGATTCGAGCCTAAAAATCTCCCTTCTAGCCATGCCTTTGTGCCTGCACCTCTCCACCTGGTGCTCAGTGAAGATTTGGCCAGAGGCTAGCTTGTATTTAAAAGCATCCAGCACTGAACCAGATCTTTCAAATATTCATTTAGCACTTTCCAAATTGAAGCCCTTTGCAGTTTGCCAAAACTATTAACTTTTTAAGCATACAGTAAGTGTGAGAAAAGCAGTGTATATTTTTGGAACTCTACATAAACTAAAATGCAGGTGTGGGATAACAGCTATGTAGACAAAACCAACTCCCCTCCCAAGAGTCTTTCTACAAAGGAACAAGGAGTAAAACATTTAAAAGCTTCTAATTAGACATCGAAATTGATTTTCCACAGAATAAACATATCACAATGTTACCACATTCATCTTAGAAAGACCACCCTCAGATTGCATTACAGTAATAGAATATCCTTGACCTGAATATCTTAAAAGAATGAGCAACTAATGAAGCAAAGTGTATCCATGATTTTTTTTTCAGTATTAGCTTTTTTAGTAAAACTTGCAATATTGGTGAATCTGAACAAGAAAATCTGCATTAGGAAAAATGACTTTAATTGCTGCCATACTCAAAATCTTCATTTTTTAGAAAGGCAAACTAATGCATGTGTTGTCTTAGGAAGTAGTTTCAGAAAGAAAATAAAGAACCCAAACACTGATTTTTTATTTTTCAAATATTTTACAGAGGGAAACCTCCATAAGACTATAGTTAAGTTATTTAAAATATATATATGTGTGTGTGTGTGTATGTGTGTGTGTGTGTGTATGTGTTGGACATGATCTTTCTCTTTTTTGATATTTTTCTTTTGTTGTTGTTGTTTTTTGTTTTTTCATTTTTCTTGCCCAGAAGTTCTGCACAATGTTTGGAGAATTTGTAACATCAAATTATAGTCACATGACGTATTTTAATGAAGCTTAGATGAGCTTGAAGCCTTGGGAGTAGGAAGCTTATATTTCAAATAAGATACGCCAAATTGAAAATCCCTAATTGTATTTGTAGTGTGTACTGCATTAAGGTTTTTCAGTGTTTTTGTTTGTGTTTTCCTTTTCTTCCTCTGGCTTAGGGTTTTCATTCATACCTTGATACTGCAGAAAAAGAAAATACCTTATTTTCTAAGTCAAGCTTACCCAGTACTTAAAAAGGACTTTTGACTGTTGTGTCAAACATGATAAATGAGTGGAAGCTAAGTTGCAAGTGTGTTTAAATTTTCACATTGTACCAGGTATCATAACTCAGTTCACTGGGGAAATCTATCTAACCTTTTATTATGGTTAAGTAAACATTTTAAAGTGAACGTATACAGTCTCATTTTCTAGTTCCATGAAATAGTGTGTTTAAAACTGAGGTAGATGAATATCCTTTGAAAGCTGAGAGCTTCATTCACATTCTAAAGAGGTATAAATCTTAAATAAGCATTGAAAATCTTGGCAACTGGCTTTTGTATTGTATGTATGTGCATGTTTTCTACTTTCTAAACCCTTCTTGCCTAGATATTAACTTCTAGAGAAAAGATTCAGATAAACTCATATACAGCTTTAACAGTGAAAGAGCAGTACGTGCATATACTATTAGTTCAGCCGAATGAAATCAGGTGAAATACGTGACATCATTTAACTCAATTATCTCATTACTTTTATTAGAGATAAGTTGGTCTTTTATGGCACTCAAAAGAATGAACTCATTTCCTCTTAAATATTTAAAAGCTTTCCTTTCACGGGATCATTTTTCAGATGAAAGGGAAATCTTTAAATACTCAAAACAGTGATTTTCTATTTAGTTGGAAAAAAGTAATTTTTTAGCTAAATAAGATATTGAAATGAACCTATGGAATTAGCATTTCCTTGGTGTTTCCCTATACTTGACCAAGGTTTTAGTCAACCGTATAGTTGACATGTGCTTATAATTGACAATTGCATGTGCATGATTTATCCTCTATTTCTTGAAAATACTTACAGTGGCTTCCTTTGACATTTTAGAAAAACTTGATCACATGGACAAGTAAATGAAGAATTGTAAAACAAGCAACAAGAAAACAAGCATTTGATTCTTAATCACCTTGTCATTTTAAAATTATTTTCAAATATTGACACTTAATTTTTAAAACTGGAGTACATAGTGCTTATTGTTACTTGAAACCCTCTTTAACCAGAAAATTTGTCTCTTTTTTGCAATTCTTGTTTGTTTCCAATATTAGTGAAAAGTATTTAACCAGATTTATTCTATTTAGATAATATTCCAAATTTTAATAAAATCTTTCTTTTTGAAGAAAAAGTTCTGATGCATTGTATGCTATCCAAAACTCTTCAAATTTATTGGAATTGCTATTATTTGACTATTTCTAGGAAAAAGGCAAAGTTATAAAGCAGGCATTAAAATTATAGGATATGATACTTAAGTACTATTCATGTTTTATATAAATTCATATGAAGTATGACATGCTGTTTTGATATAAATTAACTGAGGCAAGTATCATTTTGTAGTTAAAAACAAAGATTCTTTGAGAATTTCCTACAACAATCTGATGAAAGGATATTTTTGTTTGGTCTTCACAATTAGGTATTCTTTTAAAGAATAAAACACTACATAGTTAACCACCTTGCTAAAAGAATAGAGATAATCGTTATAAAGTAGACATCTCTTCCCTGCTTTAGAAGGAGAAGAATAGAAATCTGAAGGAGCCTAGTTAAACTGAATTTCAAACATTATGAATTACTCAGGGCACTGGAAGCAGGGGTTTCAGCAACCTCAGCCCTTTTAAAATGTATCATTTTTTTCACTCATGGTCTACTCAGCTGTCCTCAAAAATTCATTTCCTTCATGCCCTTTTTGCATTTCTGAGTCTCATTGCCAGAAAAATTATGTAAAATCCTGGCAGCAAGTTTCTGTCAAGTTGTTCTTCATTAATTGCATGAGCTCCTCATCCCTTTAAAGATTGCATTTGTTTTTTAATCCAAGCATTCATCATTTTACATTCTATTCATCCCTCCAATGCTCTCCTTGTTTACTTTTTTACGAGGGTTAAAAGGTGTAGCCCCCTTTTTCTCTATAAAGTTTCCTATTTATAGTTCTCAACTGTTTTGTTGGCTCTGTTCTTAATATTGCACAATGGCATCTCTTTAATGGTCAGTAAGTCATAATGAAGCTTTGTTGACTATAAAATGAAAGTCCAAACTGCGAGCTGCAGAGCCCCCCCAAAACCTCGTTAAAGTAAGAAGGGACCTTGTTGGGCATATTGGTGAAATGGATTTCTCTCTGAAAAGATCTTGAGGAAATACATTCAGGCTCAGGGCATGAGCAGGTTATTTTTCTTTGTTTCCTTTTACGCCATGCAGTGGTGGACCTGAACCTTCTGAAGGAGGAGGTAAGACTGTACAGCTGCACGCCACGTAACTTCTCGGTGTCCATAAGGGAAGAACTAAAGAGAACCGATACCATTTTCTGGCCAGGTTGTCTCCTGGTTAAACGCTGTGGGGGAAACTGTGCCTGTTGTCTCCACAACTGCCATGAGTGTCAATGTGTCCCAAGCAAAGTCACTAAAAAATATCATGAGGTAGGTAGACCTTTTCTTCTCGGGTTCCTCTGTGTCTTAAGAAAAGTAACAAAACCATGTATCTGAAATGAATTTTTGTTTGGAAAAGAGATGTAGCCTTCATGGGAAAAGAACAAATAAGGTTGACAAAATAGTTCGTGTTTTCATTTTTTTTTTTTTTTTAATGAGGACCTTGAACTCAAAAACGCAGGCATTAAAGATTGAGGAAGCTTGTCCTCTGATCGTATGACATGGGTGGTCAGTGACGTCACGTTTTCATCTGTCGTACCAGAAAGCAAATGTGTTCTGCAAGGGGGGGAAGAATGGGTAAAACTTTTCAACTTGACACTTTTCAAAATATGAAGGGAAAATATTTTAAAGTCAGACTTGTCTCTGTTAGAAAAAGGAGATCTTCGATATTTATTTTTCCATTTGGGGCAATACGGAACATAAATCCCAAGAAGACATATTCATAAATGTACCAATCTTCCTATTATTCCTGTTGCCCCAAATAGCACGTTAAACCTCTTATGGATTCCTTTCATCTCTTTATTTTGTGGAGTTAAGGAAAATATAAATACTAAATGTTAGTAATCATTGTTTTTCAGAAAATATAAATACTAAATGCTAGTAATTATTGACCTTGAGAACCTTAGAACTTACTCCAAATTTTCATTAGTGCTAGAATATCCCCAGTTATGCCCACCCTTTCTCCAGCAGCATCGTGTAGCATTCATACATCAGGAAGCAAAACATTCTTGATGAGGCAACCTTAATTTTTACAGAATGTTTACATTATAGCAAGCCGAAATCGGCCCTTCTGACTTCGTTTCGGTATAACTTCATCTCATTACTTTGTATTTTTTCCACTACCCCAAAGAATAATACAGAATAAATATCTGCTTCATCAATAAAATGATTTTTCATGTGCATAAGGACATCAATAAAACTCTTAATCTGTTAGGGAATCTGAAGCTGCCCAGTGCATAAAATGCACTTTATATGACTTGGCTGACCCACCCTTCACTAATATTGTGTTGGCAGCTGATAAAGTGGGACAGAAGCACTGGATTCCAATAGGCAAGGAATCCATCCTAGATCTACTATTAACTTGTAACCATCAACAGGATATTTAAACTCAGTTAAAATAAATGTAAAATAAGATAACGTCTCAGGTTTTCCCCAGCTGTGTTATTTCCCTGATAATCAGTAGATTGCCATTTTTGGACAGTCACATCCCAAACTGGCAGTCTGTGATTAAAAAAAAAAGACTGTTTACCACCATTATTCATGTTCTACTTTCATTTCTGCACCCCGTGCTTCTAAAGATCCTTGTGCTGGGAACAGTCTCCACTCCCCTTTCAGGAAGGAGATAATCATGAGCTTGGTGGCTCAGGTTGCTGCAGCCAGGCTGTGCTCAGAGCCTGGTCTTACCTCTACTCTGTGAACCAGGAATCTGAGAGTCAAGAAAAAACCCTTAATATGACAGTTCCAAAAAGACTCAATAAGATGCCTTAAAATTGAGGCAGGCATTAGAAATGATTGGTGACTGTGAAAGGCTGTGATGAGAACTGGAATTAAATGAGAGTGATCTTTTCTCACCTAAAATCATCTCACTGTGGACTTTCTTTTTTTTTTTTTTTTTTTTTTTTTTAAGATTTTATTCATTTATTTGACAGAGACACAGCGAGAGAGGGAACGCAAGCAGGGGGAGCGGGAGAGGGAGAAGCAGGCTTCCCGCTGAGCAGGAAGCCCGAAGTGGGACTCCATCCCAGGACCCTGGGATCGTGACCTGAGCCGAAGGCAGACGCTTAACGACTGAGCCACCCAGGCGCCCCTCACGGTGGACTTTCTAAAGCACGTCCCTATTAAATACAGTGTATCTGGGGACCTCGATTTAGCCAACAACTCTTGGATTTATAGCCACCATCCTAAGAGCTACAAAACCCAGACTAGTCATAGTAGCTTTTTTAAATAAGCTTGCCAGATGCTGAGGCTACATCTTGCTTTTAGTCAGGAACTCAGTCCTTAGGTCAAGTGTATCCTCCTGGGTCCTATACCTGCAGATTTCTTTTCAAATAACATTGGCTTTAGGGTTGTTAAGAAAGTTGCCACAGAGTATGCGACATCTGTTTTAGTATCTCAGATAAAACTCTTGTGTGAGCAAAGACCATGGGAAGTGCTTATAAACTCAATGGCCTTCTTCCAGAACGACATCACTCCATTATTCTTTAGTCTTTGGGTGGGGTGGTTATGTGTGCATGACCTGTATGTACACACTTACAAGTAGGGGTGTTTATCTAATTGTGTGACCACCTAGTGCAAGTTTCCCACAAATATCTCTAATGCGTGTGCGTGTGGAAATATAATACTCCACATTTCTCATAAATATCTCCAGTAACAATCATGTCTTCATTTTTTATAATGCTCTGTGGGAATCATTAATTTTTCTGTGATAAGTTTTTGTTAACAAATTACCTTCTGAAAAAAAAGGGCTTACTTCTTTGGTGTCATTGATCATTTCTGAGGCCTAAATTTTTTTCAGTCCTATGTTTTGGAAGTAAGTTCTGAGTTTAGTACTACTCCTCCTAAATAAGTGAAATTATTTTGGAGCACCTGAGTGGCTCAGTCGGTTAAGCATCTGCCTTCGGCTCAGGTCATGATCCCAGGGTCCCGGGATCGAGCCCCGCATCGGGCTCCCTGCTCAGCGGGGAGTCTGTTTTTCCCTCTCCCTCCACCCCTCCCCGCCTGCTCATGCGCTCTCTCTCTGTCTCTCTCTGTGTCAAATAAATAAATAAACTCTTAAAAAAAAAATAAGTGAAATTACTTTTAAACATAATTTCAAGTAGTTCTAAAATCATTAAGTCACTGAATACCATTAATGTGGATCTAGAGATGTAACTCATTTAAAGTGAAGCCTATTTTGGGCCTTAATTCCTTTTGATGACTACTATTCCAGTTTTCAGTTTGAAGATTATTCCACCTCAGGGAGAAGACTGAATTAGACATTCTAATTTTTCTCTCCTTCATCTGTCTCTATTATACCAGCTTCCCTAACTATTAAGCTGAATTATATTCCTTGTGTTACTACAAATATTACAGTTATTCCCTGTTTTGGTTCCTTTGCCATTTTCAAAGTGGGTTCAACTATTGCGCTGAAAATAAGTTTAGAAAATTAAAAGGCTCATAATATATAGGATGACGTTATTGTTACGTGTTTTGATATTATAGCATAATCTTAATACTAATAGATTCTTACTGCTTTTGTATCGATTACCAGATACTGTTTATTGGAAGCCATCTTTGCTGTCCCCCCCCCAATTTCTTTAATGATTTTTCTATCTCCCAAATAGGATTTTTCAGAAAGCAAGACAGGAGCTTTACATATGTATAAACTTAGGTGTTGCCCCTTCCTTGAAACACTTCCTACTTTCCTGCCCATCCTAGCCTAACTAGTCCATCTTCTATGCATGTGTAGAACTTTAGAGATATCTTGATGAGAGAATTTTTGCTCTTTCATAATTATTATTGATTTCTATTTGTTTTTACCAAATTGAGAATTAAGAACAAAGAGTGCATTACAGTGTAGTACTTAAGAAAACACCCTCCAAAGCCTGGCATCCAGCGTGGACTTTGAGCAAATGACTTCATCTCCTATGCCTCCCATTTCCTCATGTGTAAAGTGAATACCTAATGCTCATACCTTATCGGGAGGATTCAAGGAGCTGACAAAACACTTAGAACCAGGTCTGGTACATTTCAAGTCCTTAGTATATGTTAGCTGTTCTCTTACTCATCTTCATCACACCCCACCCCCCGGGGCTTTGATTATGGCAAATGATCAATAAAGATTTAATGAATTTTTGCCCAGAGGTAGGACGAGTATTTTCTTTCAGGCAAAAAGATCTATAGGATACTCTGACAATAAAATTGTATTTGTTCCTTTTTTCCATTCTTAATTAGCCTAATGATTTTCACCTTGTTTATATATATATTGGTAACATGAAGTATGGTCTTACTCTTCTTGCATAGATCTGTTCTGGGTAAAAAGTATATAATTCAATAGCCTTTCTCTAGTCGTGAGTCCCACCCCCCCAAGCTTCTGTGGCACCCAAAATTTAATGGCACTTTGTTTGCCCAATGTAGGCAGTATTATACGTTCATCTATTTCTTGATGGTTCTTTCTGTACCTGATCTAATCTCTTCCACATTCTCTGATTTTAGCTTTTCCCTGGATTATTTTTTCATGGGTTTGTAATTTTAGCTTGAACCTCTCTCAAAATCGTGTGAGACGTGCTTCTGCCTTCTTTCTTTTACGGTGTCATAAACTCTGTCCTGAAAACTGTCTTCTTTCATGTTATCTGGGACCTGTTGGTCATTTTCTAAGTCTGTTTTTCTCTTCCCAAGTCAAAACAAAACTTGGGCAAGAAATTAAGAAAGAAAGCCCTAATGAAGCCCCCTCCCATGTATTAGGATGTCTTAACTAAGATTTAGTATCACTAGAATATTTTGAGATCCTTCTGCTATTTGTAAATCTCCACAAGTATCAGTGGATAAAGACTGGGGGTGGAAGTGCCATCATGGCTGGGGGTACTTTTACTGGGTGACTGCATCTTGACAGAAGTACTTCTAGAGGAAAGGACGATTGTAAGGATCGTAGCCTGGCATGGCTGCCTCTTAGGACTGTATATGGTAGCTTCTCCAACCCTTACCTTTTATAGTCATTTTTTCCCCTACTCACTGGGAAAATGTATACAAGCGGAGATAGGAATTAAAGACGTTGGCTAGGCCATTATTGCAGTTTATCTGGCCTCTCGGCCTCGTTCCAGAAACAGTTTTTACCAGAAGTTTGATAAGGGATAGCACCAGTATCTTAAGCCTAGTAAGTTTTTTTTGTTTTTGTTTTTGTTTTAAAGATTTTATTTATTTATCTGAGACAGAGAGAATGAGAGACAGAGAGCACATGAGAGGGGGGAGGGTCAGAGGGAGAAGCAGACTCCCTGCCGAGCAGGGAGCCCGATGCGGGACTCGATCCCGGGACTCCAGGATCATGACCTGAGCCGAAGGCAGTCGCCTAACCAACTGAGCCACCCAGGCGCCCTTAAGCCTAGTAAGTCTTGATGCCACCTCAAGTTGTCCAAAACAGCAAGTCAGGTACTGACACTTAAGATAGGATTCAGCAGTTTCATGTTAAAATAATATCGTCTTAGTAATTTTTATTCTAGAGTCGTGCATGTAATAGAAAATCTGCTTTAAAAGTTTCCTGTTTCTCATGGTTATTCCAAGACTTTGTAGTTTATCTCTCTAGGAAGAAAGTTACTAAATAAGTAGAATATATGGCTAATAATATATTCTGAGTCTTTATAAAATTATTATCTATCACTCTGACTTCAATAATTTATCTTCAGCCAAAGTACAAATACTGGCTATGTCCCTATTCTCTCTAAAGCTTCTGTTCACTCATGTGTAAAATCAGGGTAATAATTGTGAATTACTTCATAGAATTCTGGTGAGTTAAAGTATGTAGAAACATTATTACAGTGCCTGGTACCCAGTAAGCATTCAAAAAATGTTAGCTGATTAGCCTTTGATATGACCCCATACTCCAAATGTGGTATACGTTCTCTCCTTGTCTCTTTTAAATCTGCAAATGGAACAGTCATAAGACTTGACTTGTGCCTTTTTGGATTAAAGAACGTTTCCAGGAAGGGTATCTTTTCGAAGTTGCTCTATGAAGTTATCTTTGTCCTACCCAGAGAGCAGAGAAACTAGACGATCTCGTATTATTATGTGCTCTGGTCTTTGTTCATAATCCGAACAAACACAGTTCCTGAAACGTTATTGTTCCTATTAGAAGAGGCACAAATACACATTGGATAGGTAGTTCTTACCAAATACTTCAGATAATCTTTTACAGAATACGTAGCTGTGTCCTCCTGTCACAGTGTTAAGAAGAAATATCTTTAGTATCGGTGTCTGTTTTGCTATGTTTTTGTTAAAAAGCCAGACTGCACATTAACTTCATTTAATAGAGGCATCATCGTTATTATCGCTCAGCCTCCGTATACTGCACAGTAGGATCCAGCTGCACAAAGTTAGCTGTGACGGAGGCTGATGTCTATGAAGTACATCTAATCCAGCTCATCAAGTTTATAGAGGACTTGAAGCGTAGCCAAGAAAATTAACGAGTGGCGTAATGGAGCAAACTCAGCTGTAGAGTGATCGTGTTTCCTTCCACGGCATCGCAATACTTGTATCACTTCAAGTGTAAATATTTGTTACTACATGTGTGAAAAAATGAATGAGTGAAAGAAACCAACAAACAGAAAAGAGACGAGGCAGTAGCGGTTTCAGAATACTCAATCAGGGTGAAATTCTCTGCCATATTATCAGGGGCGTAAAAGACAGAGCACGCAGTGAGACTTTCAACGTAAGGACTGTTCTGTGTGCGGAGGCAGCATCCTTCCAAGTGGCTGGTATTAAAACGTCCTTCCTTTCGTGAGAGGATGATGATCATTTAGGATTTCTCTGAGGGGTGGGGGAGTGTGTTCATGATGCCTTCACTAGGAAAAAGTCAAAATTTTGTCAGAGTCTTCGTTGGGCCCCAAGAGTCTTTCCTGAAATTTTTCTTGTCCATGAAATCAGAAGTTAACAGATGTTGGCTGATTTTAAAGATGGCTTATACATTGTTCCTTTTCAGGTCCTTCAGTTGAGACCAAAGAGTGGTGTGCGGGGATTGCATAAATCTCTCACGGACGTGGCCCTGGAGCACCACGAGGAGTGTGACTGTGTGTGCAGAGGGCACACAGGAGGATAACCACATCCTCACGCGCAGCCTCTCCCAGAGCAGTGAGGCTCTTGGCTGATCTGTTCTAGAACTTGTGCATTATCTCCCATCCCTAATCTCAGTTGTTTGCTTCAGGGACCTTTCATCTTCAGGAGTTACAGAGTGTTCTAAAAGAGGAGACACCAAACGGAATTAGAAGTTGTGCAACAGCTCTTTTGAGAGGAGGCCCAAAGGACGGGAGAAAAGGTCTTTGGTCGTGGGAAAAAAAATGAAATGTTGCCCATCGCTAGCTAGTTACAGAGTTACCATGTCCTTACTCAGCTAGCTGTGTTGTGTATCGGCTGTCTCCATACGGCTTAGGCTAATGTCAGTACAGGAGAAAAACTGTGTGCAGATGAGCAGCTGGTTCTGTTGCCTTGCTTAACTCAAGCTCCATGTCCTGGGCCTAAAATCACAGAAATATGGAACTGTTTCCTTAGATTCACATATATAAACCAGAGTGTCCTATGTTCTACAAATTTGGTTCTTAAAAAGGAACTATGTTGCTATGAATCAAACTTGTGTCATGCTGATAGGAAAGACTGGATTTTCCATATTTCTTACTAAAATTTCTACCATTTAGAAGAAGAGAACTACATTCATGGTTTGGAAGACACAAACCTGAAAAGAAGAGTGGCCTTATCTTCACTTTACCTATAAGTTGGTTTATTTGTTTTATTGTGTACATTTTTATATTCTCCTTTTGACATTATAACTGTTTGCTTTTCTAATCTTGTTAAATATATCTATTTTTACCAAAGGTATTTAATATTCTTTTTTTATGACAACCTAGATCAACTATTTTTAGCGTGGTAAATTTTTCTAAACAGAATTGTTATAGCCAGAGGAACAAAGATGATATAAAATATTGTTGCTCTGACAAAAATACATGTATTTCGTTCTCATACGGTGCTAGAGCTTAGATTAATCTGCATTTTAAAATACCGAAGTGGGAAATCAATAGAATTTGATAAGTTGCCAAGACTTTTTGAAAATAAATGATCGTATCTTCTACCCCTGTTACTGGAGATGCAAATAAAAAGCAACATATGAACGTAGGCATTCAGATCCAGTCGTGACTAAACCCTAGCCCTTTTTTGGGGAGTGTGAGCCTAGCTCAGAAGAAAAAAGCACCTTGAAAAGAGACTGGATAGCTTACTGACAAAGCGTGCTCTGCTGTCCTGTAGGAAGACATCCTATTTATTGTGATGTTCTGGTTTTATTATCTCTAAACTCTGTTCCATACCCTTGTATAAATACATGGATATTTTTATGTACAGAAGTATATCCTTTAACCAATTCACTTATTGTACTTTCCAGCAATTGAAATGAAAATCAGTAAAATACTTTGCTTGTACAATGCTTAATGTTGTGCCTAGGTTTATGTGGTGACTATTTGAATTAAAAATGTATTGAATCACCAAATAAAAAAAAATGTGGCTATTTTGGGGAGAAACAGAGTGTGTGTGTGTGTGTATATGTGTGTGCACGCATGCATGTGCACACAAGATTTGTCTCTTGAACTCCAAGACAGTGAAAGAGATCAAGTTCCGTGTAAACCATGATTTCCATTATGCAAAGGTCTGTGCCAATTCAGAAGACAGGTAGAAAAGCACTGAGGCTTCCCTGTCTCTTGTCTCCGGTGTTTTGGAGTGGTTTTATTTTTCTCACTGATTGCTGGTAAATTAAATTGCACCCGACTTGAAAGTTTTATGTGATTTTTGAAATGCTTAGCAATCGATTATACGGCAGTACGAAACTGGAAAAAAAAAAATCTTGTAACTTCCCACTGTCTTCACTTTCAGTGGTAGATATTAAGTGGGATGAGCATGAATTGATCAGGGACACGGACTCAACGTGCCTTAGATAGCACACTTCAAAGGTGTGGCTCCTCACCTTCGGGTGCAGGTTTCCATTCAGGGCTTGTGTGTTGTCTCTGCCTTTCTACCTGGTCCAGAAGGCTAGGGCCCAGGGCCCTGCTGTCTGCAGACTCCTCCTTCTAGGTCTGGGCAGTCCCCTTTCTGGGTACTTTTCCACCCGGCAGTCCTACCCTGCACCCAACCAAGTGGAGAATAAATAAATAAAAGGAACATACACATGCTGTTTTACTGGCTTACCTTTTCATGGTTCTGTCCAGCCCTGGAGAGGCCTGCTAGACATAGCTTCACTGGGATCCACTGAAAATACAGCGCAGTTTACAACTCGCCTTAGCATAACAGAGACTCTACTAAATCTGACAGTAAATGACCTATGTAACTCGTGTATGATCCAGCGCCTCCAACCATTGAATGGAACACCTTCTTTCCCTCTTATTTTTGAATATTTATGTTTTGTTTACTTATAAAATATTAAAAGCCAAAACAAATTGCTCTATGAAGGTAGTCCCACATGCTGTTGCCAGTGAGTGGGAAGAGCACGGGAGCTAACTGCTTTATGCTTATTCACTCATAGACCTTACTGTGTATTTGACTAAAAAAAAAAAAATCAGCCCAGGTTTAATGGCACATGTGACCCTAATTTTTCAGAATCCCAGAAAAATATTGTCTGTATTGACCACCACTGTTTTATATGTGATATCTTTTATTTGTGCCCTTTGTCCCTTGAGATGGACTGTTTTGCTACTTTGTGGTTTTTATTAAAATAAAAGAACAATCCTTAATTGGCATGAGGCAGGCTTTCACGTCTACAGTTTTCATTTTCTATATCTCATTCCCTTTCTCAACTAGCAATAGGTGAATATACTTTGGAAAGGTATGAATGACAAAGTAATGAGAACTTACACTGTGAAAACACCTTGGCTTGATTTTGTTATTCTCAGTGCATCCCTCTCTCCAGGGGCATTTGCTTAAGCTTGTGATCGGGTTGAAGGAGAGGCAGAAAATATAAGTCTCACTTAACATCATATATTTAATATAATGAAATACCCTTATCTCTAAAAAGATTCTGACATTTTAATCTATTTTAATTATATATTATAAATGCATTTAAAGTCATAAATAATCACTATCCTTTACATTCATAAGAAGGAGTAGAAATTTGAAAATATATTCGAGCTCTTGCTTTACATCCTATTTTTCCTTCATGTTTCATATGTAATCAATCAGCAAGTCCCATTAGCTTTACCTTTCCAAAAATCTGTTGTGTTTGCGTCTCCCTCTCCATTTCTGCAGCTGCTGCCCTGATTTAGAGGCACATGGCTCACCACCATTCGGCTGCCCACTCCTCTTTCCCCAGCTTTCTGGCCCCTGATCTCACTCCGCTCTGATCCACCCTTCACACCACGAAGTGGGGGGGGGTCCCTCCAACAAATCTGATTATGTCACTGGGGTGGAAAATTTACAATTGAACTCTGTGAGATTAAATTATAATTCTTTGTATGGCACTCAGAATTTATTATAATCTCATTGTTTCTGCTCATTTTGCACTATCAAGCCTTACATACAGCTCCAGTGAATGAATACACCTAACAGTTTCATGAAAATATCAGTACTTGCCCACATCTCTGTGCTGGCTCACGCTGTGCTTTCTTTGAAGCATTGTTCCTGTGCTTACCTATCTCATTAGCTTCTTCTCAAATCTCAGTTCAAATGCCACTCCTAAGCAAAGCTTTCCTTCCTTGACTCCCACTAGAATTAAGCCATTGCTCCCATGCTCCCAGGAATATTGCAATTATAAATATTGTCCTATTGATTATAATTACCTGCCCTCCTTTTGATTTCTCAGACTCCTAGTCTAACAAACAAATATTTTTTTTTAAAATACAGCAATGAATATGACATCAGGACCCCTGAAGATTCTAAATATCTCTTACAGATGAAGGAGTTAATACATAAGATCTGGGTACTTTTTAGTTGTAATCAATCCAGTCTACTGGTTATGTTGGAGCACCTGTCACCATGATTACAGCGTGCAGACAAGAACATTCTTTGTCACTTAAAGTGACATAATGATTTTCTTCTTTAGCAGTGCTCTGAAACTACATGTTTGGTTTTCCAGTTAATGAGTTTTCTACCAACCAGATCTTAGTTATCACTTCTATTCAAGTTAAGGACATTTAATTATTTATTTAGGTATTATTCATATTTGGGAGACATTCTATAGTATAATTAATTTTTGTGAGTCAGAATTTAAGAGTCTTTAAGATGTGAAATACAGACATCAGCAATTGATGATTCATAATCTCTACCTCGTTTACCTCCTTTGACTCATTTTGCATTATCAAGCCCCATGTACAATTCTAGTGAATACTCACAGTTTCCTGTAAACACCAATATTCTTGCATATGCTAGCCCAGGCTGTGTTCTCTTTTTCAAACACTGTTCCTGCACTTACCTATTTTAATAACTCCCTCTCCTGTCTGTCAAAATGTTAATTCCATGCTTTTGTACTCTACCTCAGCATTTACACAGCCATCTACACCAAATCCAATTTCTTTCATAACTGCCAAGCCCTTACAGCGAATTTTGCTCAGTATAAGTCTAGGTAAAGCTTAAGGAAGAGATTTAGTATTTTCGCAGGAAGTTTATTTTAAGATTAATAACTATCATTTTTAAAATTTACATATGTAATCCCAATGAGCTTTTTTATAGAAATTGGAAACCTGATCCTAAAATTCATTTGGAAATGCAAAGCACCCGAAGTAGTGAAAAAAAATCTTGAAAAACAACCACATAGTTGGAGGACTCACACTTCCTGATTTTGAAATTTACTACAAAGCTATAGGAATACTGTGGTAAATTTAATAAGTTTAGATTTACAGAGCAATGAAATGGAATTGAGAGTCCAGAAATAACCCTTCACATTTATGGTAAATTGATTCTGACAAGGATGTCAAGATAATTCAGTGGTGAAAGAGTATTCTTTCCAACAAATATGCTAGGACAACTGGATATCCATGCAAAATAATGAATTTGGAATTTACCTAACACCATATACAAAAAGTTAACTCAATGAATCAAAGATTCAAATGTCAGAGACAAAACTATGAAACTCAGACACACAGGAAAAAATTTTGATGACCTTAGATTAGGCAGTCATTTCTCAGATATGACACCAAAAAAGCACAAGCAACAAAAGAAAAAATAAAGTGAACACCATCAAAATTAAAACTTTTATGCTTCAAAGGACACAATAAAAATAAAAGATAACCAAATATTAAGAGAAAATATTTGCAATTCATATATTTGACTAGGGCCTTTCTCTAGAATATATAGAGAACTCTTAAAACAACAATAAAAAGATAACTCAATTGAAAATGAGGAAAGGACTTGAATACACATTTCTAAAAAAAAAGAAAAAGAAAAAGCATACAAATGGCCAATAAGCATATAAAAAGATGGCCAAAAGCCTTAGTCATTAGGGAAATGCAAATCAAAACCACAATGAAATACAGCTACCAGGATGGCTAGAATTAAAAAGATGACAATAATCAGTGTTGGTGAAGATGTGGAGAAATTAGAACATTTATAAGTTGCTGGGGGGATTATAAAATGTGGCCATGCAGGAAAATTTATGCAGGTCTTTAAAGGGTTAAACATATAATTAACATATGAATCAGTATATCAGGCATATACTCAAGAGAATTGAAAATCCTACACACAAAAGTACATGAGAGTATTTTTCATAATAGTCAAAAAATAGAAACCACCAACTAATAAATCGATAAACAATGTGTGGTATATTCATACAACTGAATAGTATTAGGCAATAAAATGGAATAAAGTACTGATACCTGTTATAATATGGGTGAACCCCGAAAACAATGCTAAGTAAAGGAAGCCATTCACAAAAGGTCACATAGTATGTAATTCCATTTATATGAAATGTTCAGGATCGACAACCCTTAGAGAAGGATAGTATATTCGTATTTGTCAGGGGCTGGAGGAAAGGGATAAATGGGCAGTGACTACAAATGGACTCAGGTTTTCTTTTTGGAGTAATAAAAAGATTCTGAAATTAGTGGTGATAGATGTGGGATTATCTAAAAACCACTGAATTATATGCTTTGAAGGGTGGATTTTTTTTGTCATCTGAATTACATCTCAAGAAAGCTGTTTTTAAAAAATTATAGATGCTGGGGCACCTGGGTTGCTCAGTCTGTTAAGCATCAACTCTTGATTTCTGCTCAGGTCATGATCTCAGCATCATGAGATCAAGCCATGTCAGGCTCTTCACTCATTGGGGAGTTTGCTCAGGATTCTCTCTCCCTCTCCTTCTGCCCCTCACACTGCTCACTTGTGTTCTCTCTCTCTCTCAAATAAATAAATCTTTAAAAAGTATAAATGCATACACTGCAATATTTTAGAAATACCCTCCAAAAAAGACAACAAACAAGGAATAATAAAAAAAAAAAAAAACAGAAAAACAAAAAACAAGTCATCTACAATTCTATCACCGTAGTGCAAACCATTTCTATCTATGCATATAGGTATGTAGATAAATGAATGGGTGGTGTGATACATGGACTCAGTTCCATCGCCTGTAGTCATATTCAACATTGACACCTTCACCTTGGCTTAATGGTAGTGGGAATATATTTTCCCATTTGAATTTGGTCTTTGCCATATGTCTTGCTCTAACCAACAGGATTAAAGTGCTGTGACATGTGCTAAGGCTTCAAATGTGCTTGCATGGCTGGGTTTGCTTCTCTCTGACTCCTGCCATCACCACAAGAAGAATATGCTCCAGAGAGGTCACTGGTCCCAAAGATGCCTGGTGCAGATTTAAACCCACTTGGTGCCATGGAGTCAATTCCTGCTGAGTCCAGGCAACCCACAAGTGCCTGGGTGAGACATGAAAGATTCTTGTTGAACGGGGAGGGGGGTGGGAGGATGGGTTAGCCTGGTGATGGGTACTAAAGAGGGCACGTTCTGCATGGAGCACTGGGTGTTATGCACAAACAAGGAATCATGGAACACTACATCTAAAACTAATGATGTGATGTATGGTGATTAACATAACAATAAAAAAAATTAAAAAAAAAAGAATATAGCCAGGAGGACCTGTCACTGAAAGATGGGCAAAAGAGCAATCCAAAAAAGTAGACAGAAAAGAAGCAGCAGCCAGAGGGAACCCTGGGAGAGTGTGGGGTCCCAGAAGAAAAGGAGGAACATCTCACAAAAGAAAGAGAAGTCGGGTAGGGAAGACATATATATGGTTTGGAATTACCAGTTAGATTACTTCACTGTACTGAAAGCCATTCTAGAGCCCAGGAGGAGAATATGTAACCTGCCTGGGTGTTGAGTGAATGAAGTTAAGGATGAGAATCTGAAGTTAGGAAGAAAGCAAAGAAAGGACACGATTACTTGTATGCAGAGGGGAGGTGGGTCAGAAAGTTTGGGTTTGGTTGTTTAACAAATGACTGTAACTATTTTAAAACCACAGAACAAGAGAATGTTTATGAAATAACAGGAAAAAATACATATTTTTAATCGGTTCTCAAAAAAAAAAGAAAAAAGAAAGATTCTTGTCGTAAGTCACAGTGATTTTGAGGGTGTTTGGTATGCAACATTATTTGGCAATAGTTGACTAATAATAGATATATATTATTTCATTTAAATGAGGTCATACATGCTATGTTTTAGTAAAACTATCATACATACCTTCACTTGAAATCATGGATGAAAAAACGGAAATAGAACAAAAAAATATACTTTAGAAAATGTTCCATCAACACAAAATGTTTCTTTTTTTTAAGGTTTTATTTATTTGAGAGAGAGAGCACAAGCCAGGGGGAGGGGCAGAGGGAGAAGCAGACTTCCCACTGAGCAGGGATCCTGAAGCAGGACTCAATCCCAGGGCCCTGGGATCATGACCTGAGCAGAAGGCAGACGCTTAACCGACTGAACCACCCAGGCGCCCCAACACAAAATATTTCTAAACAGTTTAAAGTTGTGAAAAAAATGTGGTTGAAAACATTAAAAGCTCGAGACCATTTGCTAAGCATTGCTTTTATTTCAATCATTATCTGCTAATATACTGTTAAGAAAGAAGAAGAAATAAGCTGACAGTTTATCCCACCTCTTCAACAATCGTGCTCATTTGTGTTAATTATATTATTTGCTTTGTTTTAATAAACATTTAATTAATATAAAAACATTTAACAATGATGTATTATATTTATATTTTAATAAACTTTTTATATCATGAAGTACTTTGGGAAATTTTCATCTGTTTTTTAGATTATTATTCTTTCCAAACTTTGTTCCTTCTTTCTTTCTCTTTCCCCCTGCCTTCTTCTCTTAACTCCCTCCCTCCCTTCTCTTCTCCTTTCCTTCCTTCCCTCCTTTCTCTATTTTTTAAACATAAGATTATTTGCATAATTTCCATGCCTTTAACGTTTTTCTGATCATTTACATAATGTATAGCTTGTGTCCAGGCTACTATTTACTCTGATGTAGCAAGAGAAAATTCTTGATTCCGTTTTTACTTTTCTAAACCTTCTTTGCCAAACGGAACCACAGTTTGAGGATTAAATATTGCATAATATTTATTTTTGTTTCTTTTGGAGGAAGGAGGTTGCAAGCACTTGGAATGTGCAACCTTTGAAGAAAGAATTCTGCTCAGCTCTCTCTCAAAGTGTCTTTTGCTGAGATTCACTCTGGCGGCAGTCTATATCCATTCTTCTTGGAGTGGGACAAGGGGACAGATAAAATAAGTTTCAGATCTGATTCATCACTCAGTGTGAAGACCTTGAGGCTACACTTTCATCTGAGGGCATCAGTCTCTACTTTTCAATTTCCATGTTTCATCTAAATCTCCCCAGAAACGATTTTCCCTTGCCCTTCTACTCACAGCAGAGAAAAGAGAACACGACCTCTTCTGACTGCTACTCTTCAAAGTTAGCCGTATTCCTGATGATGCTCAGATGCAGATTTCAGAAAGAGGCATTAGAATGGGAATTACCCTAAGCCTCACCATAAAGCTGCTCTTTTATTCTTAAACTCTCATCCTCTGAAGTTTATAGCATTAAGTATGTCTCTCACTGGGTGTTGTTAGCAAATGAATTTTTTGTTGGACTTTTGTCTGCAATCCGACTCTCTTTCACTGCTATTATCCTGACATTAGATAGTATTTCAATATGGCAAATTTGTTACGATTCCAGCAATAATTTAATTTTTCCTTAAATCTTTGTTCTTTGTTACTGAAATAAGCTATTTCCATTTTTCTACTTATTAACTAAATATTGTATGACCCCATGAAAGCTTTTCTATTTTGTATTTAAATCTTGTTACAGGTTTAGGGCGCCTGGGTGGCTCAGATGGTTAAGCGTCTGCCTTCGGCTCAGGTCATGATCCCGGGGTCCTGGGATCGAGTCCCACATCGGGCTCCCGGCTCAGCGGGGAGCCTGCTTCTCCCTCTGACCCTCTCCCCTCTCATGCTGTTTCTCTCTCGCTCGCTCTCTAAAAAATAAATAAAATCTTTAAAAAAAAATCTTGTTACAAATTTAATTTAAAAAGGTATTAACACTACTCAGTACTAGGTGGGTTGTGGATAGTCTGCCCATTTGTAGAGAAAACTGAGATTTCACTCTATTCTCTTTTGTTGTAAGATAAGGTCTTCCACAAAACTCAGGGGGAAAAGTATAATTTTCTAAGCTGAATTTAGAACAGTTTTGTAGGAGTACTTCTTAATCTCCCGTTTAGGAAAAAAAAATCAAATTATCATAAATTTTGTAATGGATCTTAACTCCATTTAATAAGTAAATATTTTATTTTTATTTTTTTAAAGATTTTATTTATTTATTTGACAGAGAGAGACACAGTGAGAGAGGGAACACAAACAGGGGGAGTGGGAGAGGGAGAAGCAGGTTTCCTGCGGAGCAAGGAGCTCGATGCAGGCTTGATCCCAGGACCCTGGGGTATCATGACTTGAGCTGAAGGCAGACGCTTAATGACTGAGCCACCCAGGCGCCCCAATAAGTAAATGTTTTAGTAAGAAGTACAAAATTTAGTTCTTTTAAAAGAGTTTAGGATTAAGCCCTTAACTGACACCTCCGATATAAGTCAAATATATGACAGCTCACTAAATACTATCTGAGTTTCCTGTTAACCAAAAGAGATCTTACCCAAAATAATTATCAGTTTTAATACAGTTATTTGAGTAAGTTTCTGCTGCACTTAATGATATACGACAGACTCCAATGACATCCCCAGATAGAAAGAGATATATAAAATATCTTTTGTACAAAATAACTTAGTTTCTTACAGAACTAAAATGTCTATATATTTAATAATAATAATAATAAGCAATAGATAAATTTTGAGAAGAAATACCCTCCAAAATCTGTAAAATAAGACATATTCCTATTCTTCCATATTTAACTCGAACAAGGAAGAACATTAATATCTCCTAATCCAGATGCTAATATTTTAAAGATAGTACCTATGGTAGTGATTATCTTCCCAATTTCCAGGCTGGCACTCTTCATTTCAGATAAGCATTCATCAACAGCTATAGGTCACATATATCAGGAAGGAAGATCAACAGCTACAGGTCACATATATCAGGAAGGAAATCTATTACAAGGAGAGTAAGAATTACATGAATAATTCATTGGCTGGAGTTTGATTTGCTTTGTTTTCAGTCCTAAAGCTGTGATCTGAGAACTTGATTTGCCAGCATTGGAACAGAAGTATCAGGGCAGATGCTGAGCGTGTATCTTCCAGCTTAGTGTGTCAGTACGCTATTGCCCGGGGGCTACTGTACTTTCCCGGTGTGAGAAGAACCTGACCTTAAGCAAAAAGTAGATAATGAAAAGGCTTAAGTTGACCAATTCTATGTGGACTATCCTTGGAAGTCTTCTGGAAAACACAATAATGTAATCAATGAATTTTGATCACCATCCTACATTTTGATAGCAGAGTGTGAATGATGTGCTCAGTGAAAATCTTACCGTGTTACGGAAGGCTTATCTAATTTGACAATACATTGTATCATCGTTGTGGACTAACGGCATACAAATTGTTAGTAAGACATAAGTCTTGTAGTCTTGACTGGCACAGTAATAAACCATAGTGATTTGTTTTTAAACTATGTTTTATCCAAAGATACTTAAATACTTTGCAATGATTACTTTTGTGGAAAGTTTTCATCTTAATTCTCGCAGCCGGAGATGGAGTCAGGAAGCGAGAATGTGACAGGATTGAGTAATCGCTCAGCATCACACACGGGCATGTAAAAACATTTGAAGAAAATCCTGAGGTACATATTTGGTTTCCATTCATGGGAAAGGCAAACTATTCTGCATGCACATGCATCTGCTTTTAAAATTAGCCTATGAATAAACAAAGCCTTCATTCTTTCTATATAGCAAGCTCTATTTTTCTTCTGGGACTGTATCAAAGGTGTTACCCAGTATCTATTCAAAAAACCTAAACCATAGGTGCCCAGCAAAATCCTGGAATCAAAGCAGGTCATGAAACCTTCTACCCTCGATCCCCAGACTATTGCTACTTCCATCAGGTCTGATGATGGGTACATAAAATCACTGATATGCCAACTCGTCACCCCACAGTTACGCTGATCAACTTTTAGTCTGAAGATACTTAAATACTTTAACAAGGAATGGCTTGAACCTTTTAGCCCAGCCCTCAAACTTCATAGGCAGCCATCAGTCCCACACTCATCCCATAGAAATAAATTCATCGGTAACCTCAATAACCAGCCTAACTCACATCTAGTAATTTCTCAATGAATTTTAAATACGTACATGTAGAAGTCAATATCCAAATTACTTTTCTAAGATCTCTGAAGTCTTCATTTGGTCAATGAGATGATTTGTAGCTATTGAAGCATGTGTAAACTATGCTTAGGTTACCAGGACAGTGCCCTGATATTACAGATGCAAATTCTTTTTTTCTTTCTTTTTTTTTTTTTTTTAAAGATTTTTATTTATTTATTTGACAGAGAGAGAGATAGCGAGAGCAGGAACACAAGCAGGGGGAGTGGGAGAGGGAGAAGCAGGCTTCCCGCCGAGCAGGGAGCCTGATGTGGGACTCGATCCCAGGACCCTGGGACCATGACCTGAGCCGAAGGCAGACACTTAACGACTGAGCCACCCAGGCGCCCTATAGATGCAAATTCTTGATAGGTCTCAGAAACCCCCAAGAAAAAAGCCACTAAATTTCCTTTCTGTTTGCTTAACAAGTTGACTATAAAACTGGTCCCTGGAATTAATAATTATATGTAATTGCTCCAGTTTATGAATGTAAAAAATATTTACATTAAAAAAATGGCCTTTGAGGTCATCAATTCTTCAGTGCATTGACGGGTTTTACAGTGTAACCTGTGTGTTACATATAAACCTCAACCTCTTTTCTTCATCTCTTAAATCAGTGAGTAGTTTAAACCAGAGGATCTTTGAGATTTCTCCCAGCACTTACATTCAAAGCTTTGTCTGAAAACATTCACAGACAGGGAAGACACGACTCATTGGCTCAGGATTCTGTTGAGCAGTTCAAACAGCAAATCTGCCTCCCTAGAACTCCCATGCATCAGTCCAGGTTCTGACTTGTGAAACAACTAAAATGATCTCCTTCAAATATTGGAAAACAACTTACAGATTTCCCTTATGTGTTACCTTCTGCAAGAAAAGCTAACCAGTGCACTTACGAAACTTCATATGACATGGCGTGATCATTGTGTTCACGACTTGTCTTCAATGGCATCGCAAATCACAAAGAGAACTGAGACTAGAAGCGCCTTTCATCTGGATGTGGTGTTCCTATGAAAGCAGCCTGTGTGTGCATTAGCCGGTCTAGCACTTTGCAATAAAGTGGAGTTCCTGGACTGCTAGGATCAGCATCACCCGGAGCTTGTTAGAGATGCAGAATTTGTGGGCCCACGACACACCTACTAACTTAGAACTCGTATTTCAGCAAGCCTAACAATGATTCATATCCACCTTAAAGTCTGAGGAGCACTGACATGGTAGAGTTATATATGTGTTGGTGCACGTTGAGCTCATTGTCAGCTGCGAACCACAAGCTATTTTACAAGTCAGGACTCTGAAACCCTGGGCTGATGCAGCTGACTTCTGAAAAAGAAAGGTGTCTTGTACTGTATCGCTGCCAGTGAATCTATTGATGGTACCAGCTACCCTCTATCTTGAAACCCTTCCTTTTCTTGTTTCCCAGGATGTCTTAATTCTTGTCCATGATCTGAGCATTGCACCTCAGCATCTCCTGTGCTGATTTTTGTCTACTCACGCTTCATTCTTTATATGCTTTTCCTGACTCAACCCCCGCATTTCCATGACTTCAGTTGCCATCCATATGCTGGTCATTCTACACTCCATACCTCCAGCCTTGCTTTCCTGAGTTCCAATTGAGTTCAGGTGAACCATCCACCAGAATGTTCTACAGGTACCACTTGAATGGAATTCACCTTAACTACTCTCTCTTCTCACATTGTCTTCTATTCTTTTGTTTCTGCTAGTTAATGTTATCTACCAAGAGAGGAACTTGCAAAGCATCCTAAACCCTTCCCTCTCCAACCACACTGTTCACCTAGCAACCACCTAGCGCTGGCAAGTTCATTGTTGAATTGACCCCCCTGTACCTATTGTCATTGCTTCAGCTCAGACCACTATCATCTTTCAAGCTTTATCATCAATTTCTTAATAGATTTTTTTTTCTCTTGCCCATTGTTGCTCTGTCTGCACTACCTTTACCTCTTTTCCAGCGCCTGCTCCTGCCAAACACACAAAAAACTTTTTATTTCTCTAAAAATGCATCTGAGGGTGCCTGGGTGGCTCAGTTGGTTGAGCGACTGCCTTCGGCTCAGGTCATGATCCTGGAGTCCCTGGATCGAGTCCCGCATCGGGCTCCCTGCTCGGCAGGGAGTCTGCTTCTCTCTCTCCCACTCCCCCTGCTTGTGTTCCCTCTCTCGCTGTGTCTTTCTCTGTCAAATAAATAAATAAAATCTTTAAAAAAAATAAAAATGCATCTGAAACATAGATCCCTCCTTCCTCAAAAATCTCCTATGTCACATCAGGCAATAAAGTTAATACAGCTTTATGATGATTCTGGTCCTGACACTCCACAAAACCTATTCTTTCCGTTGCTTCTTTTGCCATGCATTGCCTCAACTCGGTACCTTCATAAATGCCATTTATTCTGACTTAAATGCCTTTCTCCTTTTCTTTTATTGCAAAAACCTATTCATCCTTCTAGACCTCATGGAAATGTCACTTCCCCTGAAATGCCTTCACAGATTTGTGGTGCTTCTATTAAGTGTGTGCTTTATAAATGGCCTTATACAACAGTTCCATTGTGTTGTTTTGCAGGGGCTTTCAAGTTAACCCAGTTCTGGTACCAGCTACATGATCTTTGGCCATTTATTAATTGTTTTGATTTCCCACTTTGCTCAGATGTACCTCAGAGATCAGAGTACCAGTACTGAAAATTAGATTAGGTAAGTAAAGTGTTAAGCAAGGTGGTTGGTACACGACAGGTGTTAAGAATCATTTGTGCCTTATAAATACAATCATTTTATTTGACTTAATCTCCCCTTAACAGATTTTGGACAACTGCAAGGAGGCACTAGTCTTGCTTGATGTATAAGCTTTGTAGCTAGCTCTGAGCCTACCATAGAATAGGCACTTAGTACATGTTTGTCAAATTAAGATCCTCTTCAAAATATTACATTTTGCCTCAGTGCCCATTTCATAATCTCCATAAGGAAAAAATTCCCAAACCCCTTAGATGACATAGTCATCTATAAGCATCATCTAGCAACATTTTTTAAAGACTTATTTATTTCTTTGAGAAAGAGAGAGAGATATAGAGAGCATGGGGCTGGGATGGATGGAGGGAGAGGGAGAGAGAATCTCAAGCAGACTCTGCACTGGTCATGGAGCCTGATGCAGGGCTCCGTCTCACAACCTTGAGATCACGACTGGAGCCAAAATCAAAAGTTGGATGCTTAACTGACTGAGCCACCCAAGTGCCCCTCCAGTCACATTTTTTAATCTTCCTTTCTTTACCCAAATATTCTCCCTTTTCTTGCTAGTTTAAACAGAGTATATCCTTGAATTTCCATGCTCATCTTATCAATGTCATTTTTGTCAGTCATAAAATCGTGTTTCTCAATTCATTACTATTTCAATCTTCATTTTATTTATTGACCATGCTCTATATTTATGTACAGATATTTTAGTCAAGAAGATATTCTTGGGGTTCCTCAGTGGCTCAGGTGGTTAAGCGTCTGCCTTAGGCTCAGGTCATGATCCTGGGGTCCTGGGATCGAGCCCCGCATCGGGCTCCCTGCTTGGCGGGAAGCCTGCTTCTCCCTCTCCCACTCCCCCTGCTTGTATTCCCTCTCTTGCTGTCTCTCTCACTGTCAAATAAATAAATAAATAAATAAATAAATAAATCTTTAAGAAAACTAAAATTCTACTACAGAAATCTGTTTACGTATTTTAGCACTTAGAGTAAGAGCTCTTAGACCTAGGTCCAGCAAGGAACTTGAAATTACTGTGAATTTGGGACGCCTGGGTGGCTCAGTCATTAAGCATCTGCCTTTGGCTTGGGTCATGGTCCCAAGGTCCTGGGATCGAGCCCTGCATCAGGCTCCCTGCTCAGCGGGAAGCCTGCTTCTCCCTCCCCGACTCCCCCTGCTTGTGTCCCTCTCTCGCTGTGTCTCTCTCTGTCAAATAAATAAATAAATAAATCTTAAAAAAAAAAAAGAAATTACTGTGAATTTCATGACGTTGTACATAGACATCTTGTAAACCCATGTATTGTCACGTTTCAAACCCTGTCAAAAGAATTGATGCAAAAAAGGTTAAGAATCACTGTCATCACAGAGAGAGCTAGAGGACAAACAACATAGTAACAATTCTTTAAGAATTTCTGAAGAACAGAGGAGGGAATTAGCCTGAATTTGTGGTTAAAGTATACAGTAAACTTGTTGCAAGAGGCCAGAAAGCAGGAAGTGGGATTTTGTACTTTGAGATCATCTTTTACCAGCACTACAGTTGTTAACTTGTATTTTAGTTCCAGTGAAAGCAGTCCCTACAAATCAGAGCCCGTGGGAATCCGGCTAGCAGCTTAACCACTTGTAAAATGTAAAGTTCAAGGGATGCTTCAGTGTAAGGTGAGTTTGACTTACGGAACCACAGGAAGAGTCTCTTGGATTAAGTTGCAAGATGTATGTCAGTGATAATTATTGAGAAAGAAAACAGACCCCTCTTTGGCGATATTCTGGGAGAGATGACAGACAGTGCAACAGAAGCTTAAGCTTAACCTCTGGTCAATTTTGGACTCACCTCCAACATTGGGACCACCTAATTTTCACATGTTAGGACACAGAGGCCCTCTCCTCCCCAGCCGCCCCAAGCCCTAGGAAAGTAACCCTCACCATGTGCTTAGAGGAAAACCCTGCGGCTCAGTCAACATAGTCCAGGTTTAGAATAGAATCAAGCAGGAAAAGAATTCTTGCCTGGAACATGGCCTCATAGGTTTCTGACTTGTTAGTGAATCGTGTCCCCGATATGATGTCTTTAACTTAGAATTTAGTTTCATATTTGTTTCAAAAAATATACACACATCCTTCAAGCCACTCAAACACAAAATGCACATGTGATATTTCATTTTTCAACATATGAAGCATATGTGACAATGGCAAGAATAAGCTGTTGATAAAGCCTACCACGGAAATTTCAGAAGAGTGTTGATTAGATTTCTATTAATAAAATATTTTCCCTAATGTTAACTCTTGGCATCACTCTTTCCCATTTTCTCTTATAAATTTGGTTTCGTAATGTTAATCCTTTCCCCCCACCCCTTTGCTGTTAATTGACGAACACCTTCCCCATGTTGTTAAAGTTTTATAATTTAATGGAATGCTTTTGTAATATTCTGGTGTGTGGATATACCGTTATTTGTATGTTCTCCTTCTGTAAAAATTTTATCTCTAACTTTTTGTTATTAGGTACACACCTTTAAATCTACTGATAAATTGATTCCTATGATAAATATGATGGTGGTTGTCTAATATTCTAAATCCATTATGAATAAATTACAATGGAACATATAGGTGTTATTTACTGGTAGTAATGATACAAATAATGGAGGTTGTTTTTGGAGGGGAAGGTATCTCTTGTTTCATTGAGTGTTTTCTCAGTCCCAGCTATATTTTTCATGGACAGAAACCTTTTTTCAATAGCTTAAATCATGCACAATATCAAGAGAGTACCAAGGAGGCAATAAAATAAAGTTGTTTGATGTCTTTTGATGGTCCTTATTGCACCAATATTCAATTTACATTTTAAGTTAATTTTTAAAAATACATTTCTAATAAGTGCATGATCCACATGTTTCTTGTATGCAGAATGTTAGTTCAGTTGAATGATTTCTTTTTTTTCTTTCAGAAATTGCTTCACTTTAAGTATGGAGCCCATTACTCTTCAGGTTTATTTATTTATTTATTTACTTATTTACTTAATTTATTTGTTTTTAAAGATTTTATTTATTTATTTGACAGAGAGAGACACAACGAGAGAAGGAACATAAGCAGGGGGAGCAGGAGAGGGAGAAGCAGGCTTCCCGCCGAGCAGGGAGCCTGATGCAGGGCTTGATCCCAGGACCCTGGGATCGTGACCTGAGCCGAAGGCAGATGCCCAACGACTGAGCGACCCAGGCGCCCCCAGGTTTATTTTTTTGTCTGTTTAGCTTGATAATTTTCATTATCATTTTAATAAAATTAGGTTAATTAAATTATCTGACAATATAGATCATCTCTGCCATGTAGTTGTAATTGGATACTTGTCATCAGTACAGGAGCAAAACTATGTGTATTTTCCCTGAAGTTTATTGGTGATTTTTTTTTCCTCCTCATATGTCATGTAAGGAATTGATTCTGTATTTGTGCAGCTTTTGTAACAATGGATAGACTTAATCTAGGCAGTAATGCTAAAGACCCGCAACGTAAACTTAAAAGGGCTATCACAGCTTAACAGAGAACTGTAAAACCTCAAAGAGAATGAGAAAAATGATTGTTTAAACCACAATGAGAAACAGGTGCTGGCTGTGAAAAATTCCCTTAAAAAGTCTTGGCCATTTGGCATTCACGGGTTTTTGTTTTTTTAGTGCCGAGGTAATCTCGGTATTTTGTACAAGCAGCAGTGAGGAATAAAAACTGCTTTACGACCTTGTGGATTTACTAACATTCCATTTATAGAACTGAGCCCACGTGCGCGCACGCACGAAGACACACACACACACACACAGCATGCATATCCAAGTGCACCAGATCAAAATGTGCATCACGTGAAGTTTCGAAAGAGGGGATTCCATATAGAATATTGTTTTCCAAAAGTGTTGAATAGATTTCGGAACTGTGTCTGACACTTCATGGGTACTCGATATTTGTTGTTGACTCGTTGAATAAATCATTGAATTGAATAAATAAATGAAAATGCTGACATAAAACAAGACTATCACAAGAGTTTAAAATTTTATATGCCCCAAAAGTAAATAAATTCAATGCTTTAAAATACTCACATTTTAAAAAAAGAAGGAGGAAACTTCTGGAGCTGGGGGATGTGTTTATTACCTTAATTGTGGTGATGGTTACAGAGTATATGCATATATTTGAACCCATCAAATTACCATGTACATTACATATGTGTGGTTTTTTGTGTATCAATTATACTTCAAAAAAGCTGTTAAGATAAAATTTTAAATACTCAAAGTAAGTACGTTCAATGCTCTAAGAAATTCATGTTTAATGTTTCTTTGACAAAACCCTCTAGAATCTGTGTTTTATATTAAGTAACTCAGTTTTGCCTTGGATAGAACACACAGATTAGATCAAGTGTTTAAGATATGCTTTCCATAGCAGATTTATTTATCCGCCATTTTTCATGCTGTTGTGTCCCACTATACATAATTTCCTTCCCTGTGATGTGTCTAGATCTTAGCGTCAATAAAACTTGCAGCACGTTCTGATTCTAAGACCTAAAAGAGCAATTTAAACGTTTTGAACCCATTAGCTACTTTTATTTCTGTTTCCCAGTGCTATCGTATAAGGAGGGATACTTTCTAATTAGGAAAAATTGATGGTTTTTTTTTTCCATTATAGCAGTTCATTATTGTACATTACCATAGAGAGTTAAATTAGTAATATTGTATTTCTAAGAGAATTTCCTTTTCTCCTTTGTACCTAAATGAGAAGTGGGATTGCTTCATCTCCCCTGACAAAAATTTGGAAACCAGAAAAAGCCTCTGTTAAATAGTTTTCAACTCTGAAATCTGCATTTCATATATTAAGCTACCCTCATAAAGCACTTTCATGAACAAATTGAGTTCTCTGTCTCACTCACTTCTATCCGATGGCTAATGATTTCCGCAAAACTGATTTCTAGCATCTGCCTATACTTTACTACTATCTCATGGCTGTATTTCAGAGAATATGTTTCTTGTAGTAATTTCTGCACCCCAAGAAGATATTTCTTTTTTTAAGACTTATATTTACTTATTTTAGAGAGGAGAGAGAGAGAGCAAGGGGGAGGGGCAGAGGGAGAGAGAGAGAGGGAGAGAGAGAATCTCCAGCAGGCTCCTCCTCCCTGCTGAGCTCTGAGTGCCACTGAGACCCTGAGATCATGACCTGAGCCAGAACAAAGAGTTGGAGACTCAACTGACTGAGCCACCCAGGCGCCCTCCAAGAAGGTATTTCTGGTAACAGTACTTCGAGCCATTGTGAAAGGCAATAAAGCAGAATGGTTTGTAAGTAGGATTCTAGGGTCAAAGAGAACACAGTTCAAATCCCAGCAACACTAGTTATCACTCATGTTACCTTGGGGAGGTCACTGAACCTCTCTGAGAGTCCTCAACTAAAACAAGGAAAGAGAAGGCAACAATACCTACCTTTTCAGTTGTTTAAGGATTAAATGAGAAAATCCACAAGGGCCACTCAGTTTCGTGCTTAGAATGTTGTATGCACACAGTAAACATGAGCTATTTATGTTTTTATTATTAACTGGATTCAAATTTCTATATCTATTTTTGCTACCTGACTTTGTAATGATCCTTGAAATTCTGGTTTCTTGTGACTGCTTACTTAACGGCTTGCTCTCCTCACCATGAACTGCGAGCATTATTGAGCTCTTGGGTCCTGGTGTATATAATGCTGATGCCTCTTCTCTTCACCTTCTTAGAAGGGATTTCTTCTGATCACAAATGGTGAGCTACCAGCACATGCTATCTGCAATCTCTATCTGCAACTCTCCGTGGTTGATAGGATGGTGTAAGTTCGACGTAACTGAGTCATCATTTTAGGATTTTTTTAGAGGATTTTCTCTAATCTTGATGTATAATCAATTGTGTTCCAAGTAACCAAAGAGCCCTGTGGTCATGTCAGAGGAAGACAAGCCACGGGGGTGATCTGAAGGGAGAAATGAGGCCTGCTGGCTTATGAGATATAGGAATAAGCCTATTGAGAGGGGAGAAGACCATACAGGGAAGATGAGCCTTTAAGAGATCTAGGGAATAGTTTGAAGACCACTGAATGGGTAGAGGAAGTCTGTCTGTGGGCTCACAGAGGGGGGGAGGGAGGTGTGAGAGGCTACAAAACACAGAGATTAGTAATACTACCAGGCACACTAGGCCTGGCTTCCCTGGGAATCTTTATATTCTCAGAACTCATTTGAAAAATCACTGCTTTAAACATTATCTCTTATTACTTTTCTGATATTAAAACAAAGAAGGTTCCTGGAACAGAGAAGTTCTTTAACTAGGATACATAAAAGAAAATGTCAAAAAGGCTTATTTCCAAAAAATAAGAAGGAATCAAACAGAAAAAAGCAGTATAAATATTTCTAGGTGATAATTATGTGTTTTAACCTACCTGATCATTCACTCTTCTATGATGCAACACTATGTGATTTACAGGACCCCATTTTCCCTTTAACACATTCCATGGCAGTCAGTTGTTTTCAGGATGTATCCTTTATTAGATTAAAAGTTTCTTGAAAGGAATTACTAGGTCTTATTCCCAGGGTGAAGTCCCCAGGGCCTGAAACATAATAGTTAGTAAATACTGAAACAAAACAAACCTTGAAATTATACTTTGAGGTTTAGGTGGTTTTTTTTTTTTCTCTTTTTTCCCAATAATTATATATATTTCTCAGTGCTCATCAAGCTAAGTGTATTCTTAACCCCCTTTATCTATTTCACTCATCCCCCCCAACCTCCCCTCTGGCAACCACCAGTTCTCTCTTTAACAGTCTGGGTTTTTTTGTTTGTTTTGCCTTCCTAATATCTAAAGTATTCTGAATTCAAAAAATATTGGGCTCAGAGTATTTCCAAAACGAGATTGTAGACTTGTGCCATTATAAGCTGCTAAGGTGCTACTATTTGAGCCCCATTATACCCTCAAGGTTCATCCATGTTGTTGCAAATGGCAAGATTTCATTCTTTTTTACGGCTGAGTAATATTCCATTGTGTATATATACCACATCTTCTTTATCCGTTCATCTGTCAATAGACATAGGTTGACTATTATGAATAATTCTGCAATAAACATAGGGGTGCACATATATTTTCAAATTAGTGTTTTCATTTTCTTTGAGTAAATACCCAGTGGTGGAATTGCTGAATTTTATGGTATTTCTATTTTTAATTTTTTGTGGAAACTCCATACTGTTTTCCATGATGGCTACACCAATTTGCATTCCTCCAGTGTATAAGAGTTCCTTTTCCTCCACATCTTCACCAACACTTTTGTTTTTGATTCTAGCCATTTTGGTAGGTCTCAGGTGATATCTCATTGTGGTTTTGATTTGCATTTCCCTGATGATGAGTGTTGTAGAGCATCTTTTTACGTGTCTCTTGGCCATCTGTATATCTTCCTTGGGAAAATATCTATTCAAATCCTCTGCCCATTTTAATTGGATTACTGGGGTGTTTTGGTGTTGAGTTGCATTAAGTTCTTTATATATTTTGTTACTAACCCTTTATTGGATATGTCATTTGCAAATATTTTTTCCCATTAAGTAGGTTTCCTTTTTCTTTTGTTGATAGTTTCCTTTGCTGTGCAAAAGCTTTTTATGTTGATGTAGTCCCAATAGTTTAATTTTGCTTTTGTACCCCTTGCCAGAGGAGACATATCTAGAAACATGTTTCTGTGGCTGACATCAAAGAAATTACTACTTATGTTTTTGTCTAGGAGTTTTAGGGTTTCAGGTCTCACATTCAGGTCTTTAATCCATTTTGAGTTCATTTTTGTGTATGGTATAAGAAACTAGCCCAGTTTTATTCTTTTCCATATAGCTCTCCAGTTTTCCCACACCATTTATTGAAGAGACTGTCTTTTCCCCATCATATATTCTCAAATCCTTTGCCATAGATTAGTTGACCATAAATCACATGGGTTTATTTCTGGACTCTCTATTCTGTTCCGTTGATCTATGTGTCTGTTTTTGTGCCAGTGCCATACTGTTTTGATGACGACAGCTTTGTAATATCACTTGAAATCCAGGATTCTGATACCTCCAGTATTGTTTTTCCTCTTCAAGTCTGGGGCTCAAATAGTAGCACCTTAGCAGCTTATAATGGCACAAGTCTACAATCTCTTTTTGGAAATACTCTGAGCCCAATATTTTTTGAATTCAGAATATTTTAGATACTAGGAAAGCAAAATAGTAGAACATATTCTGATATTGCATAATATCCTCATTGGCACCTGGGGCAGCACTCCAGAATCAAGCACATTAAGATTTCAGGAGCAAAATGTATGATTAAGTATAAATGCATACATACATACATTCATACATACTACACATAATATGTCAGTTCAAGTTATGTGTGCCTACCCATTAAGCTAAGTTCAAGTCAGGTTTTATGGTCAAGTGAATTTAAAACTCCTTCTGGGTTTCAGACATCTTTGGATTTAGGAATTGGAGATAATGGTTTATAGACTTAGATTAGCTTCTTTGCATCGCTCTTTCTTGTTTTTCAAATTTTTTTTCACAATTAGTATATCTCAGTTATAGTAGATCCAGTGCTTCCTTTTGAATGTAAATAACTTAAAACATTCTCTTTATACTCCTGAAATAAAGCACAGAGATAATACAATATATCTAAAGGAATAGGTTTTAAAGAAATTAATATAAAGTCCTAATATACAAAACAGAAAGAAACGAAATGCGTAATAATTAATATATGTAACAACACGTAAATATGTAGAATCTAACTCACTAAGAATATAATGAAGTTGTCCAATATTTGCATGTGTGGTTAGAATCACTATGATTGTGTCAGCTGCAGAGCGTGATTTATCAACTCTGCCCATATCTAGAGTAGTGTTCCCAAGGGCATGACTTAAATGTTAAACAACCCTTGGAAAATTGTATATATATAATTTATATATTTATATATAAATTTATATTATGTTACTATATATTATATATAAATTTATAAATATGTATCATATATATACGCTATATGTATATAGCTATATATATGATATAGATTTATAAATTTGGTGATTACAGTTTTCCTGAAAAATTTGGTATTTCATAAATCAGTTAAAAAGAACTTGGCAATTGTACGTAAAATGTAAAATGTTCTAAGGCCAGATAATTATAAGCCGGCTTTCCCTCTAAAATGAGGGGCAGGATATTGGAAGTTTTGTGGCACGTGAGCAGGGTTGCACCCTGCAGGACCGCTCTATCCTTCACACCACCAGACAGCCCTCACCCCTGGCTCTTTGCACTAAAGTCAGCAGCCCTCCACTAATCATGTTGACAACAAAAGCTGCTCCCACACATTTGCCAAATGCCCTCCGCCTCCCATGAGAACCACTGACCCATCTCATCCTCGAGACCACCCAGTCAACTGATCTTATTCTCGCTTTGTAGATAAAGCCATTGAGGAACAGAGAAGCTGATCAGACGGTTATTACTGACTTTCAAAGCAGGACTCTACCTGAGAGACATTCTCACTTCTAGCTCAGCTATCTCTCCCTGTACTGGCCAATACTTAGGAGTCTATAATCTTACTTGTTCCTTCTCATTTTCACATGCTTGTGAGCTAACTCTGTTGCCTGGTGCTTTCTCTCTTCTTCCTGCAAGGACTTAAGTTCTCATGTTTTTTAGGTGCAGGAGGAGTTGGTTCCTGACTGTTGGTTACAAGGAGAGAGAGAATTATTTATATTTTTGAAGTGTCATTCTATTCTTGTAGCTCTGCTGCATTCTGTTTGAAAATAAATGACCTAGCAATTACCTTGCCACCTAAAAACGAAATGAAATGAAACAAAACAAAACAAAACAAAACAAAACAAAAAGCCAGGTCTAGCAACAGGAGACTGAGTGGTTGTATTAATTATCTATTCCAGTATGACGGATCACCCCTAACACTCAAAATGAACATTTTTTATTTCAATAAGTTTCTGGGGGTCAGGACTCAGCTGGGTAGTTCTGGCTCAGGGTGTCCTCATAAGATTTCAGTCAGGATATAGGCTAGGGTTGCATCAACTCCAGCGAGCAGGCCTGGAGGATTCACTTCCAAGTTCATTCCTGTGGTTGTTGGCAAAAGCTCAGGTCCTCACCACATGGGCCTCTCTTGATTATGACATGATAGCTGGCTTCCTCAGAACAAATAATCTGAAGAGAGAGAAAGAACAAGAGAGAGATGGAATACCGGAAGTCATTTTTGCCTCTCATGCCTTCGTCTTCAAGTCACAAACCCTCACTTCTGCCTTATTGTATCTGTTAGAACAGACTCACCAATTCCAGCCCATACTCAGGTGAAAGGAATTAAAATGTATTTCTTAAAAGAAGGATTAGTGGCGATTGTGGACATTTTTTTTAAACCAACAGAGTGCTCATTCCAGTTTTGAGAATCTCATCTGGTATTTTGTTTCAGTAGGGAAACAATTCCACTCTCGATGCCCCCCCGCCCCAGAATCTCTCAGTCCTTTTCCCTCGTTTTGTGCGCCCATCTTCCAGCTTCCATTTCCCTGCTAAAGGCAATCACTTGCCATATTTAGAGGTTTACACTTGGCCACTGAAATGCCTCACCCATATGGAAAGGCAGAAGAGCAGATGAAGTCTCTCCATGTCCCAAGAACGAACACACACACACACACACACATACACACACACACACAATCTGTAGCCAGTGGCCGACTGGGATAAAGGTGACAAAGCCCAGCTGCTTTACTGTGAGGCAGAGAATAACCTCTAAGATGTATTTTCCTTTCCACCACGCCCTCTGAGATCAGGTTAAATCTGGCACTTCATCTACAATAGCACTTGGCTTGGCTCTTTCCTCTTCCCCATTCTGCTTCCCTCTCTCGTGGACTACTTTCTCCTGAGAGATTGTCTTTCATAAATTACTTGCAAGGATTCAGGGTTTGCTTCTGATTCACAAACAGAGCCTATAATATTTTCTTTGCCTAGAGCTTTGCAAAATTTTTAAACTCTCTATTTGTGTTAGGGATGGTATTTTATTCAAAGCTATATTATTAGCAAAAAAAAAAATGGGAAAGAAACAGATTCAAGCTAGCTCAAGTGAAGAGTTATTTAGTTATATGATTTCACAGATATTTGTTGGAAGGATATTTAATATCAGCCTGGAATCACAGGGACTCAACATGGAAAAGAGACTTTCCATGTCTCAGGGGACATATGACATATGACCTCTCCCGTCACTGCCTTTCTTGGTGGAGCTATTCCACTGTTCCCTTTTCTCAAATGACTTTTCAGCTTATTTTTCTGAAATGTGCTGTGATGTGGCTGTTCTGTGCCTCTCTTCATTTTCATGAACTCTGTTCCATTACCCATCATCAGTTCCTATTTCTTGCTTTCAAATTAAGCAAAATTAAAAAAAAAAAAAAAAATCCTGACTGAGGCTAGATACCTCTTCCCTAGCCCAAGCTGAGTGTGCTGGATCCATGGCCGCCCCCCCCTCAGCAGTCAATTGCTCGTGCATTGTCAGCTCTGCAGAGGAGAGGTGGACAGGACTGACCTCTTAGAAGATCAGTTCGAGTGAGATCTCCTTGGGTGGGGAAAGAATGAAACTGTGGCCAGTAATGTTAGTAATAGGTCTGATAGAAATTGAGAAAATAGTTTTCAAAATCCAAATTATTTCTGTATTTTATTTTAGAAGTCATCACATGTATACACCAGTTAAGCCTTAAGTGAAGTTCTCTAAATCTAGGGGCTGGAGGTAGTAGTCATGCAAGATGCCCAAAGTCAACTTACACACTCATCATGCTATAAGAACACCCTTGAGTTAAAGCCACATAAGTCAAAGCATGTTTTCCTGATCCAAGATGAAAAGGATCTCTAATGTAAAATAGTCTCTTTGGTGCTTTTTCCTTTAAAACACACTAATGCATATGTTTGGCCCCGTGAAAATGGAAAGCAACATGTTTGTTTAAAATACTTCATGATTCCTTTTACCCCCATTTTAAGATGGCACTCCAAGGAGTAAGTGCAGCATTCCTTCTGGTACAAAAGCCATGAACAAGACTCACTATATAAATATTTTGCTCTATGGCACCAACATTAATGTATCACGGCTATAAAAACAACACTCAATCACAGTGTCGGAGTTTGGGTGCTGTCTTGAATGCGGTAGCTGAGGTTTAAATGATTATAAACACAAAAGGATTCCCTTGCATATTGTCTGGAAAGGTAGAGCTTCAATGGATTTGGCTTCTTCATTCTCCTTACTGGGGAGAAAAAAAGAGAAGCAAGTAAATGAAACACTTCCATGTGCACATCCAATGTGTTCCACATGCGTTTGGAAAAGCCAGGCCTACATCTACCCTGAGATCTCGCGGAGGCCGGGTGTCAGTCGCGGTTCTTCCTTGCAAACAACAGAATCCTTTCTGACTAGTGTAAAAAAAAAAAAAGACAAAAAGAATGGAAGGAACGAATATTAGGCTGTTCACTAACCCTCTGCAAGGGTTCATGTTCTATTCTCTGCTTGCTCTCCTTGCCATCTTTTCTCTCTGCGGTTAGTCTGTAGAGGGTGTTACCAATTAACAAGAAAAGTGTATTTGAGTTATTAACGATGATACTTCTTTTAATTGAATTTGAGATATTAGAGCAACTGTTGAATGCAAAACCCAAGGGAAAACTATTCAAAGTATCCTCTCTGCAAACATGAAACTCTATTTTACTCATTTTTTGCCACATTATTTTTCATATAGTATCCAGATACCTGCTGTCTTAAACATTAAGAATTTAAGAACTGTCTTAAACAGTTAAAAATTAACTGGATTAATTTAAAACAAATATTTCCAACATACTGTAATTCTTGTTACATTTTCTTTTTTCATGAACATTTTAATGTTTCTTTTGTCTTATAAAATGAAACATAAAAATAAAAATATGGAAAAATAAAAATAGGATTTTATCTACTTCAATCATAAGTCATCATCAATTTTCAATTTCTTTCTTTAATCCTTTTTTCCTTCCTTCCTTCCTTCCTTCCTTCCTTCCTTCCTTCCTTCCTTC
>NW_023270454.1:29357456-29365914 GCF_011800145.1 Mirounga leonina
TTCCTTCCTTCCTTCCTTCCTTCCTTCCTTCCTTCCTTCCTTCCTTCCTTCCTTCCTTCCTTCCTTTCGCAGCCAATTAGTTCTGATTTAGCTTATCTTGTCTACCTTTGCATGTAAAAACACTTTTTATTTTGAAATAATTATACATTCGCAGGAAGTAGCAAAAATAGTAGAGACAAGTCCCTTATACACTTCACCCAGTTTCTCTCTATGGTTGATCTTATATCATTGTAGTTTGATATGAAACCAGAAAATTGGCATTGGCACAATGTGTGCAAGTGGTTGGATGTGATTTTATCACATGTGGAGGGCGCCTGGGGGGCTCAGATCATTAAGCGTCTGCCTTCGGCTCAGGTCATGATTCCAGGGTCCTGGGATCGAGTCCTGCATCGGACTCCCTGCTCCTTGGGAGCCTGCTTCTCCCTCTGCCTCTCTCTGTCTCTGTCTCTGTCTCTCATGAATAAATAAATAAAATCTTTGAAAAAAATAAAAAATTTATCACATGTGGAGATTTATATAACACTATTGCAGTCAAGATAGAGAACTATTCCATCACCTAATATCTCCCTCATGCTACCCTTTTACAGTAACCCTAGTACCTCCTCTCCATCATCTCTCTCACCCCTGGCAACAATAATCTGTTCTCCATCTTTGTAATTTTGACATTTGGAAGTTTATAGTATCTCAGAGTGGATTTCTTTGTATAGCTTTTTTTAGTGGTTGCTGTAGGGTTTTTTTGGCTCAACTTATCAGCAACTATTGGTATCAACATTTTACCAGTTCAAGTTAAAGGTAGAAACTTACCTGTCTTTATATCACTTTACTTCCCCCTTTTATAATAAATTTTCTTAAGTATTCCATCTACATACATTGAGAACCACATTAGATAGTGTGATAATTTTTGTTCCAGCCATGAAATATAATTTAGAAAATTCAAGAGAAGAGAAACTTCTGGTAGGTACCCATATTTTCACTTTTTTCATTGTTCTTTTTTCCTGCTGTTCCAAGATTTTTTCTTCCATCATTTTATTTCTGGTTAGAGAATTTCCTTAAGGCATTCTTTTCAGGTAGGTGTGTTGGTAATGGTTTTAGTTTTAGTCCTTAGCTTTCTTTTAACTGAGGAAGGAGCCTTCCTTCAGTGCTTAAGGATATTTTCACTGAATATAGAATTCTGCATGAACAGTTCTTTTCTTTCAGCTCTTGAAAAATACTGGGCCACTTTTTTTCTGGTTTCCATGCACTCACATGAGAAATCTGCTATCATTCAATTGTTTCTGCCCTATATGTAATGTGCCATTTCTCTCTGACCACTTTTAAGATTTTTTTCTTTGTTTTTTTTTTTTTTAAAGATTTATTTATTTATTTGAGAGAGTGAGAATGAGAGAGAGTACATGAGAGGGGGGAGGGTCAGAGGGAGAAGCAGGCTCCTCGCTGAGCAGGGAGCCCGATGCGGGACTTGATCCCGGGACTCCAGGATCATGACCTGAGCCGAAGGCAGTTGCTTAACCAACTGAGCCACCCAGGCACCCTTTTTCTTTGTTTTTAAATTTTCAGCATTTTGACTATGATGTTTCTTGACATGGATTTCTTTGAATTTATCTTGCTTAGTGTTTGCTCAGTTTCTTGAATCTGTAGGTTTACGTCTTTTGCCAAATTTGGAAAATTTTCAGCCATTTTTAATTTGAGTAACTTATAGCTCCATCCTCTTTCTCTTCTGCTTCTGGGACTCAGATGACATAAAAGATAGTTGCTTTGTTATATTCTCCCATGTCCCTGTTTGTTTGTTTGTTTATTTTCTCAATCCATTTGATTTCTTAGTTGCTCAGATTGGGTAATTTCTATTGTTTTATTGAGGGTTTTTTATTTGAGGTTTTGTATTTTTCAATTCTAAAATTTCAATCTGGTTCTTCCTTATAACTTTTATTTCTTTGTTAAAATATGCTATTTTAAAAAATCATTTTACGTATGTTCATGATTGCTTGTGGACGTGTTTTTTAATGAAGGCTCCTGGAAATCCTTGTCTGTGCTATCTGGATATTAGTGTCTATTGATTGTTTTTTCTCATTCAGTTGCGATCTTCTTGGTTCTTGGTAAGATGAGTGGTTTTTTAGTTAAATATGGACCATTTTGGCATAATGGCATGAGACTCTGGATCTTATTTAAATCATATATTTTTGCAGACCTCTCTTGATACCTCTTTGGCAAAGGAAGCGAGCACTGCTTCATTACTGTTGGGTGGGATTGGAAGTCTAGCTTCACTACCTGGCCACCATTGACAAGGGAAGCAGGGGTTCCTTGCTACTCCTTGGTGGAGGTAGACTTCAGGCTTCCTAAAAGGCCTCCATTTATAACACTCTGGCAAGGAGAGAGAGTGCCTCATTATTGCCCTTCATATGGTCTCTTTAACACTGTGGGGGATGGTTCTATTACTTCTGAATTGTGGTGTAAGGCCTGACTTTCCACTAAGCCTCCTGTCCATTACCCTAGCAAGGATGAAGAAACATGTGCTTTCTTCATTACTACTGCGTGGAGTGGAAGTCCAGGCATAGACTTCTTATTTTTCTTTGGTTACAATCAACTGTGCTTATTTAGTACCCTAATTCTGTCTAAATTAGCCTTACAAATGGAGCATGCAAAATGTAGTCTTTCAAAAACTAAGCCAAGAATAAGTTGGCACTGATATGATGAGTGTGATGTTAACACTTGGACAACCAGGGTCATGAGAATTATAGAAGAAACAAACGGAAAGACTTGTAACAGTATTAACCTGTGTTTGGAGAAACTGACCTCATGATTCATTTTCAGACCATTGTTTCTAGTATTCATGTAAGCTTTTATGGAACAGATTTATACATTTGCATTTTATTTTTCCTACCAGAGTAGAGTTGTCTTTGAGGTAAGTTAGATTTTTAATTTTCTAGCAAACAGAATCTGTTTCCTTTTATTAATGTTACAGTAAGCTGTTTAACAGAGACTAAGCTCCCAGAAGATCTTCTGATAAAATGCACACATGGAAAAAGAAAGAAATATATCATATTTGGTGAGGGTAATAAAAGTGGGAGAAAACCCAGTAATTTGTTATTTTTAAGAATTTATTTATTTATTTGAGAGAGAGAGCACGAGGGAGAACAGATAGCACAAGCAGGGAGTGGGGGAGAAGGGCAGAGGGAGAGGGAGAAGTAGACTCCCCGCTGAGCAGAGAGCCCAACGGAAGGCTCAATCCCAGGACCCCGAGATCATGACCTGAGCTGAAGGCAGATGCTTAACTGACTGAGCCACCCAGGTGTCCTCCAATAATTTGTTTTTCAAAACATATTTTAATAAGAAATTTATTTTACTTGTTACAGGATTCCATTAAAATATAGTTGCCAATTCTTTAGTGAATTAGTATGAAATCCTAACTAAATATTACCGACCACTTATTTAATTAATGTATAGTGATGTCCTATATGGACAAAGTGTTATGTTATATACAGTATGGGGTAGGGACAGAGACATACAGAAAATGACCCACATTTCCTACACTGCTCTCAAAAAAAAAATGCTAAATCTGGCTCAAGGGGCAAGATATACATTCTTGAAAATATGATAAAAGAAAAATTTTAAAATGTCAAATGAATTGTAATAGCCAAATGCTAGAACATCTGCTGGATAAAATAGAAAATGCAGAGGAAACTGAATTGATTGGGAGGTCAGGGTAGCAGCGTAAATGGAAAACAACAGAAACAGTGTGAGCAACATTGAAGAAGTGGTAAAGCATAAAGCACTATGGATCCAAACACTGGGCCATGAAGAATGAAGAGTACTATTGGACAGATAATGGAAATCAAGAAGGAAGGAGTGCTTTAAACAGAGATGTTCTGTAGAGCGAGGGAAGGGAGGGAAAAGTGACTTGCTGTCAGACTTCATACTTTGAAAGCTTTGGAAATTTGCTGGAGGAGTTTCTACATTATCTTGAGGCCACAAGAAAGCCTGACAGGCTCTGATAAAAAACAAATTTTTATGATCCATGTGTTATTTTAGGAGGTTACATTCTGCAGGAGTGTTATTCTATCTACTGGGAAAGTGGAAGATGCACCAATTAAAGATTAAGATGGTAGAATCAGTTTTGAACCCAACAAGCCTAGTGATCCCAGTAGAAATAAAAGGGAAATGTGATTATGAAGGAACTCACAAAGATCTTGGTTCCTGACTGTATGCAGGCGGGAAAGGTAAAAAGGGGTAGAGGGATGGAAGGGCCAGGGATCAGGAAGAATCAAGAAGGACTCTAAGCATCATTTGTTATTGCGGGACACCAATTTGTAAATTGTTTAAAATGTTTGAAGAAAAAATGGAGGTCACATTTTTAGAATACTTATCCAACATATTGTCAGAGGAAAGACGTAGAGAAATAAGGTGATCATAAGAGACAGTAAAGGTCAGTAAATCTGTTTGTTGGTCAAGTGAAGGGGGTCAAATAAAGCAGAGAATAGGAAGTTATTTAATGGGGATAATTGAACACAAGGGATAGACACTGTGGAATGAGGAGAAAATCGAGTGATATAGGAGCAACATACTCCCTGGATGGATAGGATGGGGAGCAGAGGTGGCCACTGGAAAGGAAACATGTAAACTTTTCCTCCAAGGTAGGAAAGAACAAAGAGAAGATGGGTGTGGAGACGTGTTTTGAGAAGCAGTTTGTGTAATGGTCAGTGTCACAGATTTGGGACTTGAGTTCACTCTCCTTCTGACTAGTTCTATAATGTTAGGAAACTACTTACCTTTCTAAATTTCAGAGCTTCCCTAGATTGGAGATACTGGTGCTACCTCTCTGGTTGGGTTCTTGTAAGGAATAAGTAAGATAAGTTGTATAAAACATTAGCACAATACCTGGCACATTGCAATCTAATAAATGATAATATTGTTGTTATTTCAGATGGTTCATTTTGAGGTGGAGCTGGGCTCTTGAAACTTTTTGCTTGAAATAGTATATAGATAATTTGGCTATTTCAGCCAACTTGTTTTCCTTCGCCCTCGGGGCTCTACTCAGAAAGTTAATCCACCCAGAGAACATTTGCATTTTAATAAGGGCCTTCAGCCTAGGGGGAGAGGATGGAAGGGAAAAGGAGCTTTTCTGCTTCTCAAGTAACAGCATATAAATGAGCATTTTTATGCCTGTCTTTGTGTAAGCTGATCCTGCTCTGAACCACATTTGTAATAGGATTTTTGAAAAATTTTCTAGTTAGTTTCACCGAGTTAAAGACATATTTAATAATATGTTTAGCTTTAAATCATTTATAAATTCCCTTAAAGTCACATAGCGCTTGTCGGGTTGGATTTCATTACAGCATAGGATTAAACTCCTGTAATACTGGGCCACTGAACAAAGCACCTGTCACTTCTTCTGTCATCCCTGGTTTGCATTTCTGGAAGAGCGCACTCTCAGAAGCCTGCACCTGGGGATGCACCTACGCTAAGGTGGTATAATTCTCCAGAAGATTATATCTTTTAAAGGGGGAAGATAAATCAGAGAATGATTTGTGCATTTGATTGGTGTTCTCTTGGTTTTGAATTATAAATATATAAATCGACACCAAAGATTATTTATGAGAAATAAATATTTACCAAAATTGGTAAATATGTTTGGAGCCTAAGCTCTTTTTTACAATATCCATTCATTGGCATAAGCATATATTTTATTTTATAATCATATATGTATTTGTGTTAAGATGGCAAATACTGGAGAACATTCATGTTATACTTGGGGACTTCAAAATGTGTTTCTGATCTGTAAAATAAAGGTTTTGGATTGGATTTAGAAAACAAATTAACTTAAGTGGAAGTTGTGCTCTCCTCAGACCCGAGTGACTTAAAAGACTTTATTTATGTCAGTACTGAGGGCATGGACGCTGAAGACAATTACTCAGAAATCTCAAGGAAAACAGTAAATATTCTGCTCTATCTTGAATCAGAATTTAAAAAACTGAATTATATACATTTGTGGTTAATTTCTTTTGTGGGAGTTAAAGTTAGGAAATGGAAAATTCTATGAATTATGATATTGCATAAAAACATATTAATTTACTTCTCTGCTTCGTAGGGCAGTGTTGTGCAATTAAGGCAAGTGAAAACACAGAGAATTTGGCACAGTCACTACCAAGAACCAGGTAATGATGGTGTACTTGATGAATGAGCTCACACCTGGTTCATATCCACAGAGAGACTCACCAGTCATGACTGCTTCTGTGATCCTGCAAATGCAACAGCTTTCATATGAAACATGGGACACATCTTAGTCCTCAGTGATAACAGATCAATTACCATCAGAGACAAGATTGGCATTTTGATGGCAATATTTCATATTCTGCTTCTCTCCGAAGCACAGAAATCCAAGTGTAGATTTAAAAAAAAAAAAAAGAAAAGAAAAAAAAACTGATTTGGCACCTTCCTCTTTTTTTCCTGCAATCCAATTTTTAAAGAATTCATTAATATCAAAGTTTTGTTTCCAAAAATAAAAAATCAAGCTAGATTATTCTTTTCTAAAAGAAATGTTAGCTATAACAAGATATTTCTGTATGCATTTTTCATTTTGGCTCTTATAAACTAAATTCTCTTTCCGATCAGCGGTTTCTTAAACTTGCCAAACCTATGGCTCTTTATTGATTACATAAGTTAAAATAAATAAGTCCGATTTTCTCGTTAAACTACTTCCTTTTTTGTGACTGTTTTTGAGACCGACACTAACTTTTCCAGCCGGGGTAATATTACCAGCCAATTTCTTCATTTACTAGATATTTTGGACTGGAAGAATCTTGTAGATCCGGTTCCCTGAAGTGCAGACTAAGCAATATAGATGAGCATGTAGACAGTTCATTAGGGAAACGGTTTTTGGGTTCAACCCCTATGTGGGAAGGAAAAGAAGCGTGACTGGGCTAAGGGAGATGGTGGGCTGTAGGGGAGTCTTTTTTTTTTTTTTTTTAAGATTTTATTTATTTATTTGACAGAGAGAGACATAGTGAGAGCAGGAACACAAGCAGGGGGAGTGGGAGAGGGAGAAGCAGGCTTCCCGCGGAGCAGGGAGCCTGATGCGGGGCTCCATCCCAGAAACCTGGGATCATGACCTGAGCAGAAGGCAGACGCTTAACGACTGAGCCACCCAGGCGCCCCCTGTAGGGCAGTCTTAACTAAGGCCTCATCTCACTCTGGAAGTTAGGATGGCCCTTTAGAGTGATAGAGTAGGCAGTTAGCTAGATAGGAGCAGGGAACAGGTGCTTTCCCCTGATAAAAGGGTGAAGGCCAAGTTCCAAACAGCCGGAACAGATCCCAGGGGATACCACATGTTCCCTATGACCACTGCCCAACAATAACCTATAACTACATTATGATAGATTTACACTGTGGTCTTTCCCCCCAACCCCCAGTAAAGAATGGCTGCCATGACATTTCCCACAGGGGTCATATAGAGACAAGCCCCCTCCCCCTAATTCCTGAGATGATTGGCTGCAACCTTAGTCAGAAACTGCCCTAGCTATGACCATAACCTATCCAAACATAAAAAGAAAAGACAACTCTGACCCCGGATTCAGCTGCCACTTCTGGGCCTGCCCACTCTCCCATCTCTAGAGTGTACTTTCGCTTAAACTGCTATTAAACCTTTGCTTGCTTAAGAGGTTGGCTCTGGATTCTTTCTTGGCTGAACTCAAGAACCAAGGCTGGGGAACAGGACATGACGTTGAGAGGAGTAGTCCTAAATTGGGACACTGTAGGTACTAGGCTGATAGTCTCTTGCACTGAAAAGACATTGGATGTAGTTTGCCCCCAGAAAGTAGGCATGGCCTACCTCATCATGGGGCCATTTCTGGAGAGGGCTGACAGCTATGGGCCAGAACCTGGCTTTACTCGTAGAACTGAAGGAATAGCCCTTCACACCTGGGGGAGAGGGGGCTGCATAGGGTATCCTGCTATCCACTGTACAGAACTAGTGCCATTAAAAAATGTGTAGCCTAGAGGATTCCAGACTGTCATCATCTTAGAAAAATGAATTTAGTAAAGTTTGTGTTAAAAAAGTATAAATTGTTAAAAAACTGATAATCACTTAAATTATAATAATTGTTGAGATGATCATAAATTCTGCCTCTCACACAGATTTATTGTATTAGTTGTATTCTCTACCCACCTTCCTCTAGCCTTCTTTTTTCAAAACAGTTTTTGGAAGCAAAGTTATAGAGAGAAGCAACATGGACTTTGGAGTTATGTTTGACAGTGTACACACTTAGGTTTAACTACTTACTAGATGTTCAGTCTTGGACAATAACATCTTGGAAGCTCTGTTTTCTTATTTTTACAAATGAGTACAATCATGGGATGAAAATTAAGTGAGATGACATTTTTAATAGAGTCCACCTTAATGCTTTTGACTTAGAAATAGCTTATAAAAAGAAAGAAAGAAAGAAAGAAAGAAAGAAAGAAAGAAAGAAAG